>NC_083100.1:39755195-39930195 GCF_949774975.1 Lagenorhynchus albirostris
TAGCTTAAGCATAAAGGGCAATTTATTAGGTGGGTGCTGACTTATCTTACAGTGGCCTAAGAAGATTTGAATAACCAGGGAGGAACTGGGGATCTCTGAAGCAGCATTTGTGGATCTTCCCTTTACTACACTGATATTAATATGGTTTTGCTCCATTGACACCTAGTTTCTATGACTGTTAGTAAAAACTACAAATTCCTGGGAGAGAGAATTTGATTGGTTAGCTTGGGGTCTGGTGATCATCCCTGGTCAATTATCTGAAGCTATACACGTGGTCTCATAATAGATGCATTAGAGACCCACCCCTGTGAGAAGAGGGGCTGACAGTGAGTCAGGCAGTCAGCCTGAATGCCAACTACACTCTCTTATAGGTGGTTCTGCTCTTGTTAAAGAACCTGGAATGCTTCAGTCCTGAACTCCTCACCCATAGTGAGGAGTAGTAGTAGCACATAGGACATCTCATTATGAGTGCTTTCACATTTTCCATGCTTTGCTATTCTATAGTCATTGATATAGTTAAAGAAGGGTTTCCTGGAATCTAAGCATACTCCACAAGGTGCCCTCTTCTCTCCCAGTGTTGTTGCAGTCTTAGATTTTTCGTTGTTACTAATATATAATCACTTTAAATTCTTCTGTTCAGTTAATTAACTAATTAGTTACACAGATACTCATTGAACGTATGCCGAGTATTGGGCTAGGGGCCGGGGAGATCCATTTTGGAACTACTGATGATGTCCAGTACAAAGTACCTTTCTACTTTGTTGATTTAATCCTTTAAAAAAATCTTTACATAAGATACCAAACGTTAATTAAACTCAAACAGTGCATTACATTTTGCTCAGATTTCATATAAATCATCTTATCTATACTTCTAAGATAAGTAGACCAGATGTTGTTATTCTCATGGAGAAAAGCCAAGTTAAGTGCTTTATTCAGGTTTTCATAGCTACTAAGTGGCAGATCTAGGATTCAAGTGAGTGTCTACAGTGGACCCAGTAATAATTTCGTATCATAGATTGTGATTTTATTGTTGTCTCCTTCCATTGTTGAAAGATCCACTAGCAGTAGTACTTTCAAGATAATAGGAGAGTCTAATGAAGAATGACAATACATTTTTGCTAAGTGTATTCTACAAGTCTAAAAAACTGTCCTGGTACTATTTAGAAAATCGATAATATGTAATCAGTAATTGGGTTGTGTGACAAAATACTGTGTTAATCTAAAAAAAATCCGTAGGTGTACCTTAGTTAAGGTACCTTAGTACCTTAGTTAGTTAAATAATTTTAAGAAAAAATATTGAATAAGTGTTAACCTCAGTCTAAGTTTTATGATGATTAGGTGGTCTCTAGTCTTGATTAGAGATGAAGTAATAAATGTAAAACCACTATCCAATGTCACCAAAAAAGGTTTTTATAATGCAGATTTGCTGGTGATGAACAATCATTACTTATATCAATTATCAAGTTCTTAAATCATTGTATTCCACTAAATACTTAGAATACAAGCAAGATTGCTGAATCAAATACTCTTTAGTTGAAGGAAGGCTGTCTGGTGAAAGGTGATAAAGATTTTTTTGAACAAAAACATCTGATCAGTATCTTGAGTAAATGTTAGCAAATGACATTTGAATTGCAACATTTATTAAATATCTGCTCTTTGACTGACATGATATTACATAAACAGAAGCCAAAAATGAATAAATAAAATAAATAGGAATAAAATGTCAGAAAAAATTTCCCATAAGAGCTTTGGTTTGGTAACTTGATTAGGTAAATTGAAAAGCGTATTTATATTTTTTACTACTTTCCTACAAAGTTCCACTTAGGATTTGGGATATCTCAGCCACTTTTACAATTTGAAAATACTTTTTGAAAACTTAATTTTGGGGTATATTAAAAAAAACCCCTTATTTCTACACTATGAAAATATAGGAGACTTTCTAAAAATAATATAACATGAGAACATTCCCATCACCATTTCATATACCTCATACTCCTTTCCTGCTTTTCCCATGCACCTCTACCTACTTTTCCGTCTTGGTGCTGTACCTCAACACTTTTGACATTAACAATATGAGACATTCAGAATTTATTCATTCATTTATTCAAACTCGTATTTTAAAGAATCCATTATGTATCAGACACTGTCGGTGGTGAGGCTGGGGTGGTAGTCAAAGACAGAGAAGATGGAGAGATTTTATTAAGTTATTGGCAGTGGGAATGGAGAGAAGTGGATGGAACTGAGATATTTGGGAAGTACCCTTTTTTGGTAACTGATGGATGTTGGGAGGTATCTCTCTCCTGTGGCTTGGTCAGTAAGTGGAATATATTGAATACAGTTGCTCAAGCAATTTTTGTTCCACAAGTCTGAATTGATTTCCAATAAAAGCATTTAAAAAAATTTTATTAGTGCTCATGTTCCAAGCAGCCTTATGAAAGTAAACATATTTTGAAGATGCATTCAGTTTTCCTCATGTTTGTTTTTGTATCATTATGAGATTTATACAAAATATGTTCAGCATAAATCTTTAAAATACACTAACAAGAAAGCAAAATAGACTTGTCAACAACTAAATAGGTTGTCAAAATAAATCTGTATAATGTCAGATAAAAGTTACAAACATTGAATAAAAAAATTAAATTTGTGTTTTAAGGTTCCATTTTTAAAAAACCTGAAACAAATGTCTTTTCAAAGGTTTCTCTTGCCAGTAGATGTTATTACTAAGGAGGGATAATGTCACTAGTAGGTGCATTACTGCCACCTAAACTAGGAGAGTCCACATCACAACAGATGTTCCTCAGACAAACAGATGGGGACTTCATGGACAATTTGCCCTTCTTCCCAGGAGCAAGTGTCGTTATAGAGGAGATTTGAAAACCTGCCATTTAGTACCAGGTCAAAACACTCACTTAAATCTGCATCTGTGTTCCACTGGTTATCAAAATGTAGGAACTTTTATCTTGAGTTTACCATGTAAACAAAACACTAACCGTGAGACAAGATGGTGGCCTCACAGTACTTTGGATTTAAGTGTGTATACTTCTCTCATTTTCTTCCTTTCCACAAAAGGTTGGTTTTTTAATGAACTATTTCAGACATCCAATATGCCTAAAGAATAAGGTAATCAATACTTAGGAATGCACCATCCAGCCTGAAAATAAAACTTGAAAAGAACAGAAGAACTCTTTATACCCCTTTCAGATCCCATTTCTCTCTATATCCATCAGAGGTAGTCTCTATTTTGAATTTTGTGTATTCTGTTCCCATGCATTTCTTTATACATTTACTACATATATATTACATATAAATATTGTTTGGCAGGTTTTAAACATTAAATAGTGTATCAGTTTTTCAACAATTGTCTCTCAGCTTCATGCCCATCCTTTTAACACTCTGCTGTATGATGCTGGGACAGGGACTGTGCAGACCACATTCCTGCTTCACCAGCTGGTTCCCTGTTGGGCTGTGTCGATAGAGGTACTAGAGGGAGACTGGAAGGTTGGAGAAAATAGGGATTTGCTTCTTGTTTGCTCCCTGTTCCTGTGACCCTTAGATTGACAACTGCTTTTCATGCCACAGCAGCAATTCCTTCCATAGGCAGCGGCTGAATCCAGTTTGCAGTTTTGACACTCCCAGAAACAGCCTTGTTGCTGCCGCCTCAAAGGCTAGGCACCAGCCATAGATGCCCCTCACCGTAAGGGTTTGGATCCCAGCTTCATGGGGTCCTTCTTGATTTGCAAACAATAGCATCAATTAATTAGGCCCTCTTCTCCAAGGTCTGAGTTTCAGTTTTGTTCCCACAGCCCTAGGGAACGTAGCTACTTCCTACACTTACTACTCTGTGATTCCAACAGTCCCTTTTTGCTTTTTAATAACTTCATTAACTAGAGATAAGGTTGTTGCTGTTAACAATTCATTTTGTTAAATTCTCTATGTCTCCTGATTCTGACTAATTTAAATATGATCATTAATGTAAGTAATATTCTTGAATGTACAATTTTCAGCCAGAATTTTGTTTCTGAGGTCCATTGTGTAGGTCTAGTGAAATAGTTTTCACTGCTGTATTTATTATGTAGATATGATGTCACAATTTATTCATTTATTCTTCTTGGACTGAATTGTTTAAAAAAAATGCTGCTCTAAATATTTTTGTAAGGACTTAGTGCAAATGCTGGTCTGAATATTTTACATATGTGCTAGAGATTCTTAGAGAAGTTACCAAGAAGTGGATTTATTGATCCTTAGAATTTGTGCATTTTTAACTTTATAAAATATTGCCAACTTGCTTTCCAGTGTAGTTGTATCAACTTACACTCCCAAAAAGAATTGCATAAAAATTCTTATTGTTCCTCTAGGTATTGTCAGATTTCTTAAATTCCTTAATTCTTAATATGAATGGTATTTTACTGTGATTTTAATTTACATTTCTCTAAGGCTGAACATTTTTCCCTATGTTTATTTGTCATTTTTTTTCTTTAACTATTTGTTTACATATTTTGTCCATTCCTCTCGTGGGTTGTTGGTCCTTTATTGATTTAGTAATATTCTTTATATATGATAGACTCTAATCTTATGCCATTTAAAAATGCTTTTCAAGTATTTTCTCCCATTCTGAGGTGTCTTTTCATTTTTAATTGTATCTTTTGATGAACAGACATTTCTATTTTGAATGTACTCAAATTTACACCTATTTTTCTTTTTATGAGTAATCTTTCAGATGTCTAACTTGCTATTTCTTCATATTCATAGCATTTTTATTTCATTTTTTTATATTTGTTTCACTTTAAAATTTGCTTGTTTCAGACTATATTATTTTCTGAATTTTTAGATTCAATCTTTTATTCTTTCAAAAATACAAAACATATTTATGTTATGTTCTAGGTTTTATAATTCTAGTATCTGAAGGCATTGGGAATGTAATTTGCTCTTTTATCAGATGACCTTTTTTTCATAGTGGCTTGTTTCCTTATATATTGTAGTTGTATAATTTTGACTTGAGGGCACATGTTTGGGGTGTTTTTTCAGTATTTACCTTGTTAGTCCTTTTTTGATGATATACCCATGAAGTTCTATCAGCTAGGGACCACTCTGTGGTAATTTCTCAGCATTGTTCTCTGAATGCTGATAACATAAATTTGATTCCTAAGCCCTTATGAGGACAGTCCTGTGGTTGAGAATTTTCAGGGTGTATGCTTTCTTTTTGCTTATCCAGAGCCCTATCCATTTTTTTTTTAGTTGGATTAGGCTAGACTTTTCTGTGGTAACATACCTTGAAATCTCATTGACTTAGTACAACAAATGTTTATTGATTGCTCATGTCAAATCCAATGTGGGTCAGTTTGGGGGCTCTTCTTTACCTGATGGCTTACAGATACCAGTTCCTTCTATCTTGTGGCACCATCATCTTAGTACAAGGCTTCTAAAGTTATGTGTCAGGGAAGATATTTGGATCATCGTATTGCTAATATAGAAATCATGTATGTATCTTCAACTAATATAATTCATTATTTGTGATCAGTTAATGGAATTTGAAACTCAAGAAAAATGTTAAGTTTTTTATTCTCATTTGGCCAAGGAGATATTATTTGTGAAATATAATACATAGATAAATGTACATATGTGTAAATATTTGTATATACAAAAATATACATCTAAATATATATGTATATACATTTATATATATGTATATACAAAATTATATTTTTTGTGTTTATGTTATATATATGTATATACATATACATACATTAATATACAAAAGGCCCCCAGTTCCCTGAAATCAAATGCATAAATATACAAACTGTCTAAGAGCAGCTCCTCCTAGCTGTGCAACCAGCTACCCATTACCAGGTCCCACCCACCAGCAGGCCAGGACTAGCCCTGGACCTCTCTGAGCCCCACAGCCAACCAAGTCCAGACCCAAATCCCCACCCACCTGCAAGCCTACATCAGCCCCAGATCCCCTTGGCCCCACAGCCAGCCATGCCAGGACCAAACCCCGCCAACTAGTAAGGTGGCAGCCACCATATGAGGCAGGGCCTGACAGCCAACAAGACCAGGAACCAGCCCTGCCTATCAGTGTGCCCACAATAGACAGCCACACCACAACAGAAGGGCCCACACAACCCATAAGAGGGCACCCTTAGAGCATATAGTTCTGGTGACCAGAGAGGAGTGCGCTGGTAGGGCCCATAGGATGTCTTCTGCATAAGACAACTTCTCCAAGGTCAGAAACATAATCAACTACCCAATGCATAGAAATAGAGACAGAGAATTAGGCAAAATGAGAAGATAGAGCAGTATGGTCCAAATGAAGGAACAAGACAAAAATCCCAGAAGAAGAACTAAGTGAAGTGGAGATAAGCAATCTACAAAGTAAAGAGTTCAAGGTAATTAAAAAAATGCTCAGCGATCTCAGGAGAAGAATGGATTAATACAGTGAGAATTTTAACAAAGAGTTAGAAAATATAACTATACAGCTAAAGAATATACAGCTAAAGAATATAATAACTGAAAAAAAAAACTAGAAGAAATTAATAGTAGATTAGATGATACAAGGAACAGATCAGTGAACAGGAATAAAGAGTATTGGAAGCCACCCAAACTGAAGAGAAAAAAGAAAAAAAAAATTTAAAGAATGAGGGCAGATTAAGAAACCTTTCGGATAACATCAAGTGTCCTGACATTCTCACTGTAGGGGTTCCAGAAGTAGGAGAGAGAGAGAGAGAGAGAGGCAGGAGACTTATTTGAAGAAATAATATCTGAAAGCTTCCCAACTTGGAAAAGGAAATTGATGTTCAGGTCCATGAAGCACAGAGAATCCCAAACAAGATGAACCCAAAGAGATCTGCACCAAGACATGTTATAATTAAATGGCAAAAATTAAAGATAAAGAGGGAATTTGAAAAGAAGCAAGAGAAAAGCAACTAGTTATGTATAAGGTGACTTCCATAAGACCATCAGCAGAAACACTGCAGACTAGAATGGAGTGGCACAATATATTGAAAGTGGTGAAAGGAAAAAATCTACAGCCAAGAATATTCTAGCTAGCAAGACTATCATTTAGATTTAAAGGAGAGATAAAGAGTTTTACAGGAAAGCAAAAGCTAAGAGTTCAATACCACTAAACTGACTTTATAAGAAATATTAAAGGGACTATAAAGCTAGTAGGAGGGTTAAAAGACAGAAGGAGAAAAATCATTGATATACACAATAAGTAGTTAAGGAATACACAAAACAAAAAGATGTACAACATTTAATGTGGAGTTGGGAGTAAATATGCAGGGTTGTTAGAATGCATTAGAACATAAGAGATCATCAACTTAAAATAATCAAGTATATCTGTGTGTGTATATATATATACACACACATGTATATATAAATACATATGTTGTTACATATTAAAATCATGGTAACCACAAATAAAAAAAACTTATAAAGATATAAGCACAAAAAAAGGGGAAGGAATCCAAACACAACACTAAAGCTAGTCATCAATTCACCATACTACCCAAGGCAATCTAAAGATTCAATGCAATCCCTATCAAAATACCATTGACATTTTCCCCATAACTAGAACAAATCACTCTAAAATTTTATGGAAACATAAATGGCCCCAAATAGCCAAAGCAATCTTGAGAAAGAACAACAAAGCTGAAGGTATTATGCTCCCTGATTTCAAACTATACTACAAAATTACAGTCATTGAAACAGTATGGTACTGGCACAAAAAAAGATATGTATATCAGTGGAACAGAATAGAGAGCCCAGAAATAAACCCACACTTATCTGGTCAATTAAGACAAAGGAGGCAAGAATGTACAATGGGGAAAAGACAGCCTCTTCAATAAATGGTATTGGCAAAACTGGACAGCTACATGGAAAAGAATTGAACTGGATTACTTTCTCACACCATATACAAAAATAATCTCCAAATGGATTAAAGACTTAAAATAAGTTATGAAATCATAAAACTTCTAGAAGGAAATATAGGCAGTATGCTCTTTAACATCAATCTTAGCAACGTTTTTTTTTTTTTTTGGTTATGTCTCAGGCAAGAGAAACAAAAGCAAAAATAAACAAGTGGAACTACATCAAACTAAAAAGCTTTTGCACAGCAAAGGAAACTATCAACAAAATGAAAAAGCACGCTTTTGAATGGAAGAAGATATTTGCAAATGATATATCCAATAAGGGGTTAATATGCAAAATATACCAAGAACTCATACAACTCAACATCGAAAAACAAACAACCTGATTAAAAAATGGGCAGGGCTTCCCTGGTGGCGCAGTGGTTGAGAGTCCGCCTGCCGATGCAGGGGACACGGGTTCATGCCTCAGTCCAGGAAGATCCCACATGCCGCAGACCGGCTGGGTCTGTGAGCCATGGCCGCTGAGCCTGCACGTCCGGAGCCTGTGCCCTGCAAAGGGAGAGGCCACAACAGTGAGAGACCTACATACCGCAAAAAAAAAAAAAAAAAAAAAAAAAGGTCAGAAGCCTGAATAGACGTATTTCTGAAGAAGATACGCAGATGAACAACAGGCACAATAAAAGATGTTCAACATTACTAATCATCAGGGAGATGCATATCAAATCCACACTGAGATACTACCTCACACCTATCAGAATGACTATCATCAAAAAGACAACACATGTTGGCAAGGATGTAGAGAAAAGGGAACTCTTGTGCACTGTTGATGGCAATGTAAATTGGTATACACAGTATGGAAAACAGTATGGAGGTTCCTCAGAAAATTAAAAATGGAACTGCCATATGATCCAGCAGTTGCATCTCTGGGTATTTTTCTGAAGAAAAGAAAAAGACTAATTCAAAAAGATATATGCACCTTAATGGTCATTGCAACATTATTTACAGTAGCTAAGATATGGAAGCAACATAAGAGTCCATCAATATCAGATGAATGGATATAAGAGATGTGATATACACATATAATGGTATATTAATCAGCCTTAAAAAACCAAAATCTTGCCGTTGAGACAACATGGAGGGACCTAGAGGGTATTATGTTGTGAAATAAGTATCAGAGAATGACAGGCAAGAGAAAGAGTAATACTGTATGAGCTCACTTATATGTGGAGTCTAAAACAAAACAAACAACAAATAAAACAAAAACAGACTCATAGAGAACAAATGGGTGGTTGCCAGAAGGTTGGGGTGGGGGTCCATGGAATAGGTGAAGAGGTATAGGTTAAGAGGTATATAGGTTAAGAGGTATATACCTCCATTTATATAATAATAAGTAAGTCATGGGGTATAATATACAGCGTAAGGAATATGGTCCATAATAGTGTAATAACTTTATTTGGTGATAGATAGTTATGAGACTTATCACTGTGACCATTTCATAATATATAGTCTAATCATTATGTAGTACACCTGATACTAACATAGTATTGTAAATCAATTATATTTCAATTAAAAATAACTCTGAGGGTAGAATTGGTATAGAAGTATAATACTTTATTTCTTTCACTGATTATATTGATTTTCAAACAATTTTTTTTTTTTTTTTTTTTGCGGTACATGGGCCTCTCACTGTTATGGCCTCTCCTGTTGCGGAACACAGGCTCTGGACACGCAGGCCCAGCGGCCATGGCTCACGGGCCTAGCCGCTCCGCGGCATGTGGGATCTTCCCAGACGGGGGCACGAACCCATGTCCCCTGCATCAGCAGGCAGACTCTCAACCACTGTGCCACCAGGGAAGCCCTCAAACAATGGTTTAATTAAAGCATCAGATTGATCATAAAGTTGGTTCTTTGCATTGGCAGCCAATTATGTCAAAATACCATCATATATATCCTATAATCCTACTTCTCGGATTACTTTTGTCTCATTATCCAGTTTATTGCTGAGCCCTAATGCTTCTACTTTGTAATGACAATCAGCACTGCCACGTTCTTTCCTCTTCCTACTGTTATAATGTTAACTGACTATCCTCCTCTCTGGCTTGGGTAATCCATAGCTATCCATAACTATCCTCCTCTTCTCCAACAATCTATAGTTTTCCATTTCTTTTCACTGGCTCCAAACTACCTTCTCAATCCATTGCTTTGATCTTCATAGTTCCCATGTTTAATTCTGGCACCCTAAACTATATCAGTTCTCTAGTCTAGATTTTGTTTGTCACTCAAAATAAATGTTTTCTGCCTAAGATTGAAATAAGAATTAGGTATAGTTAATTTGATTTTTAAATTATCACCTAAAGTAACTATGTTCCTCTCCCTTGCAACTGAAAAAAAGTAATTCTCAAGGGAAAAAGGATTCTGAATCTCTTCAGCTGAAGCTTGACTTGAAGCTTGACTACAGTTGGGTTAAGTTAAAAGATCTGTGAAACTCCTCTGTGCTTTCAATAAGTGAGTAAGTGGTCCTAAAAATAGGCCCAGTGTGACTTAATAGAATAGGAGTCAAGAGACCTGTTTTGGCTTGTTGAAAAATTGTCATTCTTAATTCCGTAGATGTTTTAGAAGAATTAGTTTTTCAATAAATAGAAAGGAAATATGATTTAGCAAGATAGATTTAGCATTTGGTGGATATTAAAGGCAACAGAAAATACTAGTAGGCTAAATTAAAAATGACTTCTGACCTTTCATTGCAATATTCCTCAAAGGATCAATTGATATGCTATGCCATAATTATTATTATTTTATTTATTTATTTTTTGTGGTACGCGGGCCTCTCACTGTTATGGCATCTCCTGTTGCGGAGCACAGGCTCCAGACGTGCAGGCTCAGCGGCCATGGCTCACGGGCCCAGCCACTCTGCAGCATGTTGGGTATTCCCGGACCGGGGCATTAACCCATGTCCCCTGCATCAGCAGGCGGACTCTCAACCACTGTGCCACCAGGGAAGCCCGCTATGCCATAATTATTGACCATCCACTCATTCTGTATCTTCTGGAAGCTTTGTTTCTCTTTCCAGTTACTCCAGTGAAGTCTCCCTGTTTTCAAAAATGAACTAATCATTACATTTAATTTTTTTCTTTCCGTCCATATCTGATTTGACTTCTTTGAAACATGATGCTGTTGAACATGCTAACAATCCTTTGCTTCACTATCCCAGCTCTGCAATCACCTTTCTAAACACACACACACACACACACACACACACACACACACACACACACACGTAATCAAAAAGGTGAATATATGTTGGACTTTCTTACTCTTCTCATTCTTAAAATGTGAGCATTAATCAAGATTTAGTTCTTAGCCCACTGATCTTCTCTTTATATATTCTTTTTAAAAGGGTTTCTTTTGCTACATTCCCTAGATTTTGTACTGTTGTGTTTTCATTGTCATTTGTCTCAAGGTATTTTTGTAATTGCCCCTTTGATTTCACCATTGACATGTTGGTTCTTTAGTAGCATGTTGTTTAGTCTCCATGTAATCATTTTTTTTTGAAATTTATTTTATTTTTTTATACAGCAGGTTCTTATTAGTTATCCATTTTATACATATTAGTGTATATACATGTCAATCCCGACCTCCCAATTCATCACACCACCATCCCCAACCCCACGCTGCTTTCCCCCTTGGTGTCCATACGTTAGTTCTGTACATCTGTGTCTCTATTTCTGCCCTTCAAACTGGTTCATCTGTACCATTTTTCTAGGTTCCACGTATATGCGTTAATATACGATATTTGTTTTCTCTTTCTGACTTACTTCACTCTGTACGACAGTCTCTGGATCCATCCACGTCTCTACAAATGACCCAATTTCATTCCTTTTTATGGCTGAGTAATATTCCATTGTGTATATGTACCACATCTTCTTTATCCATTTGTCTGTCGATGGGCATTTAGGTTGTTTCAATGACATGGCTACTGTAAATAGTGCTGCAGTGAACATTGGGGTGCATGTGTCTTTTTGAATTATGGTTTTCTCTGTGTATATGCCAAGTAGTGGGATTGCTGGCTCATATGGTAATTGTATCTTTGGTTTTTTAAGGAACTTCCATACTGTTCTCCATAGTGGCTGTATCAGTTTACATTCCCACCAGTAGTTCCCTTTTCTCCACACCCTCTCCAGCATTTGTTGTTTGTAGATTTTCTGATGATGCCCATTCTGACTGGTGTGAGTTGATACCTCATTGTAGTTTTGATTGGCATTTCTCTAATAATTAGTGAAGTTGAGCAGGTTTTCATGTGCTTCTTGACCATTTGTATGTCTTCTTTGGATAAATGTCTATTTCAGTCTTCTACCCATTTTTTGATTGGGTTGTTTGTTTTTCTAATATTAAACTGCATGAGCTGTTTATATATTTTGGAGATTAATCCTTTGTCCGCTGATTTGTTTGCAAATATTTTCTCCCATTCTGAGGTTTGTCTTTTCGTCTTGTTTTTAGTTTCCTTTGCCTTGCCAAAGCTTTTAAGTTTCATTAGGTCCCATTTGTTTATTTTTGTTTTTATTTCCATTACTCTAGGAGGTGGATCATAAAAGATCTTGCTGTGATTTATGTCAAAGAGTGTTCATCCTATGTTTTCCTCTAAGAGTTTTACAGTGTCCAGTCTTACATTTAGGTTTCTAATGCATTTTGAGTTTATTTTTGTGAATGATGTTAGGGAGTGCTCTAATTTCATTCTTTTACATGTAGCTGTCCAGTTTTTCCAGCACCACTTATTGAAGAGACTGTCTTTTCTCCATTGTATATCCTTGCCTCCTTTGTGATAGATTAGTTGTCCGTAGGTGCATGGGTTTATCTCTGGGCTTTCTATCGTGTTCTATTGATCTATATTTCTGTTTCTGTGCCAGTACCATATTGTCTTGATTACTGTAGCTTTGTAGTATAGTCTGAAGTCAGGGAGTCTGATTCCTCCAGCTCCATTTTTTTCCCTCAAGACTGCTTTAGCTGTTCGGGGTCTTTTGTGTCTCCATACAGATTTTAAGATTTTTTTGTTATAGTTCTGTAAAAAAATGCCATTGGTAATTTGATAGGGATTGCATTGAATCTGTAGGTTCCTTTGGGTAGTATAGTCATTTTCACAATATTGATTCTTCCAATCCAAGAACATGGTATATCTCTCTATCTGGTTGTACCATCTTTAATTTCTTTCATCAGTGTCTTATAATTTTCTGCATACAGGTCTTGGGTCTCCTTAGGTAGGTTACTCCTAGGTATTTTATTCTTTCTGTTACAGTGGTAAATGGGAGTGTTTCCTTAATTTCTCTTTCAGGGTTTTCATCATTAGTGTATAGGAATGCAAGAGATTTCTGTGCATTAATTTTGTATCCTGAAACTTTACCAAATTCACTGATTAGCTCTAGTAGTTTTCTGGTGTCATATTTAGGATTCTCTATGTATAGTATCATGTCATCTGCAAACAGTGACAGTTTTACTTCTTGTTTTCCAATTTGTATTCCTTTTATTTCTTTTTCTTCTCTGACTGCCATGGCTAGGACTTCCAAAATTATGTTGAATGATAGTGGCGAGAGTGGACATCCTTGTCTTGTTGCTGATCTTTGAGGAAATGCTTTCAGTTTTTCACCATTGAGAATGATGTTTGCTGTGGGTTTGTTGTATATGGCCTTTATTATGTTGAGGTTGGTTCCCTCTGTGCCCACTTTCTGGAGAGTTTTTATCATAAATCAGTGTTGAATTTTGTCACAAGCTTTTTCTGCATCTGTTGAGATGATCATATGGTTTTTATTCTTCAGTTTGTTAATATGGTGTATCACATGGATTGATTTGCATATATTGAAGAATCCTTGTGTCCCTGGGATAAATCCCACTTGATCATGGTGTATGATCCTTTTAATGTGTTGTTGGATTCTGTTTGCTAGTATTTTTTTGAGGATTTTTGCATCTATATTCATCAGTGATATTGGTCTCTAATTTTCTTTTTTTGTAGTATCTTTGTCTGGTTTTGGTATCAGGGTGATGGTGGTGTTGTAGAATGAGTTTGGGAGTGTTCCTTCTTCTGCAGTGTTTTTGAAGAGTTTGAGAAGGATGGGTGTTAGCTCTTATCTAAATGTGTGATAGAATTCACCTGTGAAGCCATCTGGTCCTGGATTTTTATTTGTTGCAAGATTTTTAATCACAGTTTCAATTTCAGTGCGTGTGATTGGTCTGTTCATATTTTCTATGTCTTCCTGGTTCAGTCTTTGAAGGTTATACCTTTCTAAGAATTTGTCCACTTCTTCCAGGTTGTCCATTTTATTGGCATAGAGTTGCTTATAGTAGTCTCTTAGGATGCTTAGTATTTCTGCAGTGTCTGTTGTAACTTCTCCTTTTTCATTTCTAATTTTATTGATTTGGGTCCTCTCCATCTTTTTCTTGATGAGTCTGGCTAATGTTTTATCAATTTTACTTATCTTCTCAAAGAAACAGCTTTTAGTTTTATTGATCTTTGCTATTGATTTCCTTGTTTCTATTTCATTTATTTCTGCTCTGATCCTTATGATTTCTTTCCGTCTACTAACTTTGGGGTTTTGTTTGTTCTTCTTTCTCTAGTTCCTTTAGGTGTAAGGTTAGATTGTTTATTTGAGAATTTTCTTGTTTCTTGAGGTAGGCTTGTATTGCTGTAAACTTCCCTCTTAGAATTGCTTTTGCTGCATCCCATAGGTTTTGGATCATCGTGTTTTCATTGTCATTTTTGGTTTCCTCTTTGATTTTTTCAGTGACCTCTTGTTTACTTAGTAACATATTGTTTAGCCTCCACGTGTTTGTGTTTTTTACGTTTATTTCCCTATAATTGATTTCTAATCTCCTAGCGTTGTGGTCAGAAAAGATGCTTGATATGATTTCAGTTTTCTTAAATTGACTGAGGCTTGATTTGTGACCCAAGATGTGATCTATCCTGGAGAATGTTCCATGTGCACTTGAGAAGAAAGTTTAATCTGCTGTTTTTGGATGGAGAGTCATATAAGTATCAATTAAATCTGTCTGGTCTAATTGTGTCATTTAATGCTTGTGTTTCCTTATTAATTTTCTGTTTGGATGATCTGTCCATTGGTGTAAGTGAGGTGTTAAATCCCCCTCTATTATTGTTTTACTGTTGATTTCCTCTTTTATAGCTGTTAGCAGTTGCCTTATGTATTGAGGTGCTCCTATGTTGGAGCATATATATTTATAATTGTTTTATCTTTTTCTTGGGTTGATCCCTTGATCATTATGTAGTGTCCTTCCTTGTCTCTTGTAACATTCATTATTTTAAAGTCTATTTTATCTGATATGAGTATTGCTATTCCAACTTTCTTTTGATTTCCATTTTCATGGAATATCTCTTTTAGTCCCCTCACTTTCAGTCTGTATATGTCTCTGGGTCTGAAGTGGGTCTCTTGTAGACAGCCTATATACGGGTCTTGTTTTTGTATCCATTCATCGAGCCTGTGTCTTTTGGTTGGAGCATTTAATGCATTTATGTTTAAGGTACTTATCGATATGTATGTTCCCATTACCCTTTTTTAATTGTTTTGTGTTTGTTTTTGTAGGTCCTTTTCTTCTATTGTGTTTCCCACTTAGAGAAGTTCCTTTAGTATTTGCTGTAGATCTGATTTGATGGTGCTAAATTCTCTTAGCTTTTGCTTGTCTGTAAAGCTTTTTATTTCACCATGGAATCTGAATGAGATCCTTGCTGGGTAGAGTAATCTTGGTTGTAGTTTCTTCCCTTTCATCACTTTAAATATGTCATGCCACTCGCTTCTGGCTTACAGAGTTTCTGCTGAGAAATCAGCTGTTAACCTTATGGGAGTTCCCTTGTATATTATTCGTCATTTTTCCCTTGCTGCTTTCAGTAATTTTTCTTTGTCTTTAATATTTGACAATTTGATTACTATGTGGCTCGGCATGTTTCTCCTTCGGTTTATCCCGTATGGGAGTCTCTGCGCTTCTTGGGCTTGGGTGGCTATTTCCTTTCCCATGTTAGGGAAGTTTTCAACTATAATCTCTTCAAATATTTTCTCTTGTCCTTTCTCTCTTCTTCTTCTGGGACCCCTATAATGCGAATGTTGTGTTTAATGTTGTCCCAGAGGTCTCTTAGGCTGTCTTCATTTCTTTTCATTCTTTTTTCTTTAT
Source organism: Lagenorhynchus albirostris (assembly GCF_949774975.1). Lineage (NCBI taxonomy): Eukaryota > Metazoa > Chordata > Mammalia > Artiodactyla > Delphinidae > Lagenorhynchus > Lagenorhynchus albirostris. The sequence goes on from NC_083100.1 coordinate 39,771,230, forward strand.
TCTGTTCCACAGCAGTGAATTCCACCATTCTGCCTTCCAGGTCACTTATCCGTTCTTCCGCCTCAGTTATTCTGCTATTGATTCCTTCTAGTGTATTTTTCATTTCAGTTATTATACTGTTCATCTCTGTTTGTTTGTTCTTTAATTCTTCTAGGTCTTTGTTAAACATTTCTTGTATCTTCTCGATCTTTTGCCTCCATTCTTTTTCCCAGGTCCTGGATCATCTATACTATCAGTTTTCTGAATTCTTTTTCTGGAAGGTTGCCTATCTCCCCTTTGCTTAGTTGTTTTTCTGGGGTTTTATCTTGTTCCTTCATCTGGTACATAGCCCTCTGCCTTTTCATCTTGTCTATCTTCCTGTGAATATGCTTTTTGTTCCACAGGCTGCAGGAATGTAGTTCTTCTTGCTTCTGCTATCTGCCCTCCGGTGGATGAGGCTATCTAAGCAGCTGTGCAAATTTCGTGATGGGAGGAACAGGTGGTGGGTAGAGTTGGGTGGTGCTTTGGTGGGCAGAGCTCAGTAAAGCTTTAGTCTGCTTGTCTGCTGATAGGTGGGGCTGGATTCCCTCCCTGTTGGTTGTTTGGCCTGAAGTGACCCAACACTGGAGCCTACCCAGCTCTTTGGTGGGCTAATGTCGGACTCTGGGAGGGGTCACGCCAAGGAGCACCTCCCAGAACTTCTGCTGCCAGTGTCCTTTTCCTCACAGTGAGCCACAGCCACCCCCCCACCTCCGCAGGAGACCCTCTGACACTAGCAGGTAGGTCTGGTTCAGTCTCCTGTGGGGTCACTGCTCCTTCCCCTGTGTCCCGATGCTACTTTGTGTGTGCCCTCCAAGAGTGGAGTCTGTTTCCCCCAGTCATATCGAAGTCCTGCAATCAAATCCCACTAGGCTTCAAAGTCTGATTCTCCAGGAATTACTCCTTCTGTTGCCAGACCCCCAGGTTGGGAAGCCTGACGTGGGGCTCAGAACCTTCACTGCAGTGGGTGAACTTCTGTGGTACAAGTGTCCTCCAGTTTGTGAGTCACCCACCCAGCAGTTATGGGGTTTCATTTTATTGTGATTATTTTCCTCCTACCATCTCATTGTGTCTTCTTCTTTGTCTTTGGATGTGTGGTGTCTTTTTTGGTGATTTCCAGTGTTTTCCTGTCAATGATTGTTCAGCAGTTAGTTGTGATTCTAGTGCTTTCGCAAGAGGGAGTGATCGCACGTCCCTCTAGTCTGCCATCTTGAGCCAATCCGTTTTTATCTCATTTCTTTTCCTGTCGATGATTTCTAGCTTCATGCCCTTGTGGTCAGAAAAGATGCCTGAAATAATGACTATCCTCTTAAATGTATTGAGGCTTGTTTTATGTACTAGTATGTGGTCTATCCTAAAGAATGATCTATGTGCACTTGCAAAGAGTGTGTATTCTGTTGTTTTGATGTATTGTCCTAAAAATATCAATTAAGCCTGAATGTTCTAGTGTGTCATTTAGGATCTCTGTTGCCCTATTGATTTTCTGTCTGGAAAGTCTGTCCCTTGATGTCAGTGGGGTGTTAAATTCTCCTACTATTATTGTATTCCTGTCAGTTTCTCCGTTTATGTCTGTTAGTATTTGTTTTATGTATTTCCTGCTCCTATATTGGGATGCAGCAAAAACAGTCCGTAGAGGGAAGTTCATAGTGATATAAGCCTTCCTCAAAAAAACAGAAAAATCTCAAACAACCTAATCTATCATCTAAAAGAGTTAGGAAAAAAGTTAGCAGAAAGATGGAAGTAATAAAGATCAGAGAGCTAATAAATAAAAGAGATTAAAAAATAGAAAAATACTCAATAAAACCAAGAGCTGGTTCTTTTAAAGGGTAACCAAAATCGACAAATCTCTGGCCAGGGTCACCAGGAAGAGAAGAGAGAGGACCCAAATAAGCAAAATAAAAAATGAAATAGGAGAAATGATAACTAATACCAGAGAAATACAAAAAAAATGCAACAAAGAAAAAGACATAAAAATATTATGAATGATTATATGCCAACAAATTGGATAACCTAGAAGAAATGGACAAGTTTCTAGAAACATACAGCCCACCAAAACTGAATCCAGAAGAAATAGATAGTTTGAGCAGACTGATCAATAGAGGTAAAATAGAATCTGTAATAAAAAAACTCCGTGCAAACAAGAGTCCAGGACTGAGTGGCTTCACTGGGGAATTCTACCAAACATGCAAAGAACTTTTACCAATGCTTCTCAAATTCTTCCAAAAGATTGAAGAGGAGAGAACACTCCCAAAGTCATTCTATGAAGCCACTATCACCCTGATATCAAAACCAGACAAAGACACTACCTAAAAAGGAAAATTACAGGCCAGTTTCTTTCATGAATATAGATGAAAAGATTCTCAACAAAATATTAGCAAACTGAATCCAACAACACATAAAAGAGATCATACACCACGATCAAGTTGGATTCATCCCAGTGTCATAAGGATGGTTCAGCGTATGCAAATCAATCAATGTGATATACCTCATCCAAAAAGAAAAGACAAAAACCACATGATCATCTCAATAGATGCAGAACAACATTTGACAAAATTCAACCTCCATTCACGATAAAAACTCTTAAAATGGGAATAGAAGGAACATATCTCAACATAATAAAAGCTATTTACTTATGACAGACCCACAGCCAACATAATAGTCAATGGTGAAAAGCTGAGAGTCTTCCTGTTAAATCTGGAACAAGACAAGGATGCCCAGTGTCACCACTTCTATTCAACATAGTATTGGAAATCCTAGCCACAGTAGTCAGACAAGAAAAGGAAATAAAAGGTATCCAAATCAGAAGGGAAGAGGTAAAATTGTCATTATATGCAGATGACATGATACTTTATATAGAAAACCAGAATGACTCCTCACAAAAAACTACTAGAACTGATACATGAATTCGGTAAGGTAGCAGGATACAGAATTAACATATACAGAAATCTGTTGCATTTCTTTACACTAACAATTAAATATCACAAAGGGAAAGTAAAAAAACAATCCCTCTTAAAATCACATTAAAAAAATACTTAGGAATAAACCTGACCAAGGAGGTGACAGACTTATACATTGAAAACTATAAAACATTGATAAAGCAAATTGAAGATGATTTAAAGAAATGGAAGGATATCCCATGCTCTTGGATTGGGAGAATTAATATGGTTAAAATAGCCATACTACCCAAAGAAATCTATAGATTTATTGTGATCTCTATCAAATTACCCATGACATTTTTCACAGAACTAGAACAAATAACTCTAAAATTTATATGGAACAAAAAAAGACCCAGAACTGCCAAAACAATCCTGAGGAAAAAGAACAAAGCTGGATGCATAACTCTCCCAGACTTAAACAATACCACAAAGCTACACTAATCAAAACAGCATGGTATTGGCACCAAAAAAGGTATATGGATCAATGGAACAGAATAGAGAGCTCAGAAATAAACCCACACACCTACAGTCAATTAATCTTCTACAAAGAGGCAAGAATATACCGTGGAGAAATGACAGTCTTTTCAGCAAGTGGTGTTGGGAAAGCTGGACAGCTGCATGTAAATCAATGAAGTTAGAACAATCTGTCATGCCATACACAAAAATAAACTGAAAATTGCACAAAGACTTAAATATAAGACATGACACCATAAAACTCCTAGAAGAGAACATAGGCAAAACATTCTCTGACATAAATTGTAACTATGTTTTTTTAGTCAATCTCCCAAGGCAAAAGAAAATCAAAAATAAACAAATGGGACCTAATCAAACTTAAAAGCTTTTGCACAGCAAAGCACACCATAAAAAAGAAATGAAAAGACAACCTACGGAATGGAAGAAAATATTTGCAAATGATGTGACTGACAAGAGCTTAATTTCCATAATATACAAACAGCACATACAACTCAATAACACAAAAACTAAACAACCCAATCAAAAAATGGGCAGAAGACCTAAATAGACATTTCTCCAGACATACAGATGGCCAATAAACATAAGAAATGGTGCTCAACACCACTAATTATTAGAGGAATAAAAATCAAAACTACAACAAGGTACCACCTCATACCTGTCAGAATGGCCATTTTTAAAAGTCTACACATAACGAGCCCTGGAGAGGGTGCGGAAAAAAGGGAACACTCCTGCACTGTTGGTGGTAATGTAAATTGGTGCAACCATTATGGAAAACAGTATGGAGGTTCCTCAAAAAACTAAAAATAGAGTTACCATATGATCCAGCAATCCCACTCCTGGGCATATAGCCAAAGAAAACTAAGTAGAAAAGATACATGTACCCCAGTGTTCATAGCAGCACTATTTACAATAGCCAAGACATGGAAGCAACCTAAACGTCCATTGACAGATGAATGGATAAAGAAGATGTGGTATATATATGTATGTGTGTATATATATATATATATATATATGTGTGTGTGTGTGTGTGTGTGTGTGTATATATATACACACACACTCACCATATACATATTACTCAACCATAAAAAAGAATGAAGTAATGCCATTTGTAGCAACATGGATGGACCTAGAGATTATCATACTAAGTAAGCTAGAAGACGGAAGACAAATACCATACAATATATCTGATATGTGGAATCGAAAAGGTGATATAAATGAACTTATTTACAAAACAGAAATAGTCTCGCAGATACAGAAAACAAACTTATGGTTACCAAAGGAGAAAGGGGGTGGGGGAGGATAAATTTGGAGCGGATACAAACTACTATATATAAAATAGATAAATAACAAGGTCCTATTATATAGCACAGGGAACTATATTCAGTATCCTGTGATAAATCATAATGGCAAAGAATAAGGAAAAGAATATGTATATATTTATAACTGAATCACGTTGCTGTACACCAGAAACTAACACAACATTGTAAATCAATTATACTTCAATAAAAAAGAAAAAAGGAAAAAAAAGGGTTTCTTTATCCTCACAGCTTCAGTAATCGCAATTCCTCTGCCCTTAATTTTAGGGTATCTTGGGCTGTGTTATAGCTAGTTGACTGAACACTGCCTACAGCTCTTTAAATTCTTAGATCTGTAGATTTTTAAATGTTCCATTATAGGAAAACCAAAAAAAACCACTAGGTGGAAAATTAATTTTCTGGAATATAGCAGCAGTGACTCTCAAAGTTAGATGAAATGAAGCTGTAGACTTCCTGCAGTCTCAGTTCACAACATCTTAATTCTCTGTAGGTTCTTAAACTCTCCATAATGGCCAATGAAGAAAAGTGATTTCTATGCGAGTCTGGAGACCCCATCTGATTGAATCTAGATGTACTTTAAAAAAGTTATTTAAAATTTTCTATATCTTTCTCTTTTACCGTTGTCATTTTCTCAGTAGTCTTTTCTTTACCTTCCTATCCTGGGTCTCTTCAGATTGCAATTGTGAATAGCTTTGCTTAGACTCATTGCTACAGTAGAATTTTGGGAGAGCTTGACTTTTGTTTTCAAGCTTCTGGATCTACTCTGAGAAGAATATCATGTTACCACTTTTTCTCCCTCCTTTCACTCTATCTCTCTATTGAGAAAATTTTTTTTTTAATTTGGTGGGGATGGATAATTAGCTTATAAATTACCCATGCCATCTATTTGTGCAAACTTATAATTTTTATTTAGTAAAACAGTTTTTGGAAACATTCATATTTGTGTGGAAGTTCATAGCTCTGCAGCTAAGTTAATTTAACCATGAATATAAATTGGGACACAGGAAATTTGGAGGGAAGAAACTAGAATTCTTGATGGGAATGAAATGGTTAACACAGCAAATCTATAATCCATTCTCTTGCTGGGTTCGGTTGAGGATGTGTGTCTGTGTCACTATTAGAAAGAAAGAAGGCAGGTGATCTGGACTAATCTCCTTATAAATATGCTAATGACACCTCCTGGCAAACAAACACATGGTATTTGTAGCTGGAAGCCCTTATCTGTGGAATGCTTTATTAGGATGTATATAATTGTCTGATTGTTTATAGTAAACAAACCTACTGATTTGTGGGTGACTGCAGATTTTGATGTAAACCTGTAACTCTCTGTTTTCATTTGCTATGTATAAGCCTCTCACTGCTTGGATTCTTGAAATTCAGTAAAAATTGATACTGCGGAAGATTTCTAGTTTGTGTGTGTTTGATATGACAATTTGATTGTGTTAGGTCAGCTCCAATATGTATAGCAAACACTGGCTTTGGAAAAGAAAGGTCTGTGGATTCTGGCATTTAGATTTGTGTTACTTAACTTTTACAACCCCAGGTTTTTCTGATGTTTATAAAGCAGGCACAGAATTGTTCTAAGAATTTTCACTACTATTAAGACAAACTTGTTTAAATCACCTGCCATAGTAGTTGACATATAACAATCTCAATTAGATGGCAGATTTCTGGAAGTCTAGGACTCTGACGTATACTTCTCTGTATCTTACACTTCTGGTACTGCACCAATACGAAGTAGTTGCTCAGTAAGTATTTGTAGACAGAATGAATCTTTTAGGTGACAAAACAAGATGGTGAGTGGCAAATTTTTTTTAAATAAAAAATCTGATGATATAGAAATTTAAAAAAAATATTTTTTTTAATTTTTTAATATTATTTTTGGCTGCGTTGGGTCTTTGTTGCTGCTTGCAGTCTTTCTCTAGTTGCTGCGAGCGGAGGCTACTACTCTTCGTTGTGATGCGCGGGCTTCTCATTGCGGTGGCTTCTCTTGTTGTGGAGCATAGGCTCTAGGCTCGCAGGCTTCAGTAGTTGTGGCACACGGACACTAGAGCGCAGGCTCCGTAGTTTTGGCGCATGGGCTTAGTTACCCTGCAGCATGTGGGATCTTCCCGGGCCAGGGCTCAAACCCATGTCCTCTGCATTGGCAGGTGATTCTTAACCACTGCACCACCAGGGAAGTCCCTAGAAAATTTTAAGCATAATTAAATTCAATACACGTCAGCTTTATGGGTGAAACTGCTAAATGTGCACTGTGGGTGGGGGTTCAGAACAGACCTCCATGTGCTACTTTGGCATGTGAATTATTTTGGGCTAAAGGCAATGGAGACACTGTGGGTTCAAGAGAAACCACTGCCTATCCCTTAACTACCTAGATGAATTTAAATTGGGGATTTTTCCCAGAAAAAAGAGTTATTACCATGGATAAATTTTATCTAAGTGGCCCCATCTATATGGCAGGGCAAACATCTAATTAAACATCTAATTACCAAACATCTACTCTTCTTACCATCTTGTGAATGACCCTCCTCTCCTTGGAAGCCCCAGGCCCTTATCTCCTTTCTTAGCTCATGATGGCATATACATTTTACCTTTCTGTCTTTGAACCTCTCATGTGTGTGGGGTCTTGATCCTCTCATGTATGTGGTGTTCCTGTATATACAAAATTAAATTTGGTTTTCTCCTGTTAATCTAGTTTATCTCCTGTTAATCTAGTTTATGTCATTGTAATTACTCAACCAGCCAAAAGAACCAGAAAGAAGGGAAGGGGAAAGGAAAATTTCTCCCTTCCCGACAGCACCAAAATCTGCTTTCCCTTTCTTTGGTAGGAAATAAAGTTATAGTAAGGCATGTGCCCACCAGCTGAAGACTACACTTCCCAGCCCAGCCTTCTTATAATGTCCTTATATGACAATGTTCTTGCCAATGGAATGGGAACAGACGTGACCTGCATTACTTCTGGGTATAAGCCTTAGAACATTGGAAGTACACAACCACATTTGACTTCTTGTGAGCTAAATAAGGATGTACCTGAAACCCAGTAAAGGGTAGCAGAATTTTCCACCCTGAAATATGACTCTTTGGCATAAGGTTTGTCTTGAGCCAGTTGTTTTTAAGAAACTGCAGACACACGAAAATCTCTAAAAACCAGTAGAAGATACCCTTTTGCAAGAGAAATTATGTTTATAAGGGAAATCTCCATTTGTAAGGGTGTCTCCCTGTCTGTACCAGGAAGAAGAGGAAGATTAAATGTCTAGAAACTTATCAATGGAGTGGACTTAAATGGACTTAAATCTGCATAATAGCCATACCCTTGTTTACTGTGCTTTGCATGATAATCTCTCATAACCGACTCCTCCTCCCTCAACGTCTTTTATCTTTAGCTGGAGATTGTATGTAAGGTGGTGGCTTGGGCCATTTAGGAGAGTTACTCAGTTTTCTGAGGTATCTTCTATGTAAACAGGAAGTATACATATTATTAAACTTCTGTTTGTTTTTCTCCTATAAATTTGTCTTTTTTACAAGTGAATCTCATCCAAGAACCTAGAAGGGTAGAGGGAAAATTATTTTCACTCCCCCTACATCAGCTTTGACAACGCAGATGAGGGCAACACCCTAGGGGATACCAGACAAACAAGACCTGTAACCTGGGTTATGAATGACTGCCAAGAGTGGAGCAACTGCCTGTGAACCTGGAATGGTATTTGAAGGAGCAATAAGAAACTTTGCTCCTTAGTCTACGTATTTTTGGGTCTTGTTGAAGCAGCTTAGCTTTCTTCGTTCTAGTATAGGCAGGAAGGGGTAAGAGAAAAGAAATTATGTTTTTGGTTAGTAAGGAGATCTAATTCATTTTAGCCAGTTTACAAATGACTTTGAGGAAAGAAAGTTTAAAAGGACATGCTTATAATTTTCTTTCTTTAGTCTCCTTTTAAAGTTACTTAAAGTACATTTACATTTTAGACACTGTTTTGCATTTAACTCTAATTAACAATCAAATCTCAAAGAGATATAAAGTTTTAAAATCTGTTCATGAAATTTAAGATAGTTTCATGTTTTAAAATTACATTATGTTTATACTAGTGAATTTGTAAGTACTTGATAGATTTTAAATTCCCCAAAGAGTTTAAAAAGAATAGTTTTTATTGCATGAAATTTTCTTACTTTGTCTATTTTTTTAACATTTGAGTGTCTTCTCTTTCATATATATGAATTCTGTTGCTTTTGCTTTATAAAGTTCATTGCATTATCATTTCAATGGAAAATTTTCTCTTTTGATCGTGCTCACCTTTACATGTGAATATTTTTGGTTAAACCTTGGGGATGGTAATTCAGTTTCTCCTTCCAAGTTCTCCATGCTACATTTGCACTTAGGTTAAGTTTCTAAAATGTAACATGGCCCACATCATTTCAAAGATGGTTGCTATGGGAAACAAATACATTTAAAAACATGGTTAGGTTATAGCTTCAGATAAAAAACAGTTTCTTATCAAATAAAAAAATTTATTTCCAGGTCAAATATCATTATTATGAATCTTCATAAGATTATGTATCACAGCTTGTACCACTAGTCAAAAATATAACTGTACCTTTCATTTGTTTATTTGATTAATGTTTTTCTCCCTCTTCTAATTGTGTTCAGGAAGGCAGTGTACCTGTTTTTATTATTGCTGTAACTCCAGTTCCTAGTACAAGGTCTGACACTATATAAGTGTAGAATAAATATTCAAAAGTTAAAGAAGCACAGGAAGTTAGTTAAAGATATATTTTTAATTCATTCCTGATATAAAAACTTGATGTTATACTTTTCTCACATCTGGAACTTCTTTTTCCTTTCTTTTTATTTATTTCGAAATATGTAAATCATAGTTAAATGCAATAGAAACATTTACCTCTATAATGTGAACAAGCTTTTTTTTAGGTATCAGGATGAGTTATTTAATATACAATGTGTCATGATTAAAAATACAAAAGCAAAAACCTGTACAGTAATTCCGTATAGAGAAAAAATAGAACATATATTGGCAAAAACATTATTTATATAGGGGAGCAAAATTTGCCACCTGAATGAAAATGTTTCGCTTTAGCATGAGGGTTATTTTATCCTGGTTGTTTTTAAGGAACAAAAGGCTAAAGGAAAAGCTTTTACCTCCTCCCCTTAACTGCCTTAAAGAATTTAGATAGGGGGCCTATCCCAGGAAGAGAGCTATCATCAGAGCTAACTACAGAGAATATAAGCTAGGTGTGGTAGACTGAGGGAAACTTAGCAAGGCCTGTTTGATCAAAGTTCTCTCAGTGTCCCATTGTCTGCATAGCACAGCAAGCATTCGTTTTCCAAATATTTTTTTTCCCTATCTTCCCCTTTGAAATCCCAAACCTCTACTCCACTCTTCTTCTCTTAGATGACATATACACTTCAATTGCTTAGCTTGTCCAAGGGTCTCATTTTTCTTAGGGGGTCCCCATATGTGTGTAATTAAATTTGATTTTCTCCTGTGAATATGTTTCATGTCAATTTAATTCTTAAATCAGCCAGAAGAACATAGAAGGGTAGAGGAAAACTTTTTTCCTTCCCCAACATTTATGATAGACTAAGATGTTCATATTTTGACAAAACTCCCAGTATATTTTTTATTTTATAAAAATAATATTTAATATAATGAAATATTATATATTGGGTTGGCCAAAAGTTCGTTCGGGTTTTTCTGGAAGATCTTAACGTAACAAAAAGTCCTGTTAAAGACTCTAATGAAAAGAATGTTACAAATGGTTTAAAAATGTATCTAATTAACATTATGGTATTTTAGACTTATAAATTAACAATTGATACAACATTCTAAAAGGGGAGCAGGGACTTCCCTGATGGTCCAGTGGTTAAGACTCAGCACTTCCACTGCAGGGGCACAGGTTTGATCCCTGGTGGGGGAACTAAGATTCCCGCATGCCTCAAGGAGCGACCAAAAAAAAAAAAAAAAAATTGACAAATTAAAATCCACCATACAACATTTGTTGTGAAAAACACTGATTGTGATCTCTGCTACATATCCTTTTCTTTCTTATATGAAACTCAGATTTGAACAAACAACAAATAAATAAAAATAAAAAAATAAAAGGGGAGCAAAATATACCACCCCAAAAGATATCTTTTTGGCATATTGATTATTTTAAACTAGTTATTTTTAAAAAGCAGCAGACATGACAGAAGCTCAGAAAACTGAGTAGAAGTTACCCTTTTCTAAGAAATATTTACATTAATCTGAGAAATCTCCATTTGTAGTGTCTCCCTCTCTATACTAGGAAGAGGAGAATATATAAACCTCTATAAACTGTTATCAATTGACTTAAACCTTGAATTCGAATAACAACCTTTTCTTGTTTACTGTGGTTTTCCTGGTAACCTCCTATATCTGACTCTCCAACCCCAACATCTTCTTGTGTCTTTACCTAAGATGGTATTTAAGGTGATGACTTCAGCCATTTAGGAGAGTTACTCAGTTTTCCTGGGTCTCTTCCATGTATACACACGGATGTTATTAACCTTTTGTTTGACTTTCTTCTGTTAATCTGTTTTATATCAATTTAATTATTAGACCAGAACCTGAAAGGGAAGAAGGGAAAATATTTCCTCCCTTTTAGGTTCTCAATTCCCAAAGCCGAAATGCCCAGTTGCTCAGTCATGGCTTGGAGAAAGATTCAAAGAAACAGCATTGAATCATTCTAAAAACAATTTTAGAACAACATAAATATTTACCAAAATCTCTTGAAAATGAAAATAATGATCATTTAAAACTTAGAAACACCTGAGAAACAATTCAATTTCTTTCTTACCCTAATCTATGGAAGCTACCAAGAAGATACCTCCCCCTCTTACCAATTTCTTAAAACACTTGCCTAAATCTAAGCCATGCTGATTCTTGTATTTCTTCCATTCTGAATCTACTTAAATCACTTCCCAACAGTTGCTTTGCTGCTCTCTATCTTTTTTCTGACTTATAACACCAATCTGATGCAGCAAGGCATAGAAACTAACTCCATAGTTACTGATAGCTATCTGTTTTAGTTCTTGGTGCTAGAAAGTAGAGCATGGGAACTAAAACCACAAATGAAGAGGCAAGTTTAAGTATAAATGCCAAAAAGATGAAAAATGGTAAACTATCCAGCATTATCTAGGGTCAGTGAAATCAGAACTCTGTAGAGGACACTTTGGTTCTACATATCATAAATCTTAAAAATGTGCATATCTTAATAATGAGTATTTTAAATCTTAGGAATTTATTTTAAGGAAATAATCATTGCTTACATTAGTAAAAATGGAAACAATCTAAATGTTCAGCAATACAAATACAAACATTTCCCCGTTTTTCGAAAGTTGGCTTTATACCACTTTGTTTTTATGAAAGACCTACGTTAGTAGCTGTTTTTGCTAACATAAAGAAATCTGAAGAGGATTTTTGCTTTTACAAGAAAAAGGCAAAAGTTGAAAACAGCCCGTATTTTTCAGTGGAGCTGTTGCAGAGGCAACGGGAACCTGGAGCAGCAAGAGTAGCGCCCCCAAGCTCCTTCCCCTGGAACTACACTCAGCATCGCAGCATCAAGATGCCATATGTCTGTGAACATCTTTGCTTTATCTTAATTTATTTTGTGCATCTGTTAGCCAGATGTATCCTAAGTCAATTGCCTCTTTCCTTTATGCTATTATGGCTTATGAAAGTTTTCATAGGAACACTCTACTTTTGGATAGCGGGAGAAACCTGTAACTGATTCTTTGATGAGAAAGGACTAACTCAAAGTAGTTTTTTAAACTTATTTTACTCAAATAGATAACAAACATTAATAAAATAATAAGATATGATAATTCAAAACACCAATTTATTTAGGTTAATCACTATCAGTTGTTTGTGGATACGAACTAGTGGATTTCAGTGGTGCTGCTTGTTGATACACAGCCCTAGCAACTTTGAATTAGAGCAGTATTGACATGCTTTACAGCAACAACAGCAACGGCTTTTTACCCTTCCCGTTTTATCTGACCTCTTTAGGAGGAATAACGGGTTCATATGCCGATGAAAACAGAAAAGAGATGGTCCCATTCGAAATGAAAGAATATAGGGGCATATTGTGCTGCATATTTCATTTTTAAAAAAGAGAAGGATTGAAAACTAAAGAAAGCAGTTATTAAACTACATTATTGAAGTTTTTTTCCAATGCATTGAAATAACTTTATGTGGGTCTTCTAAAAAACAGTATTACGTGTTACCATGGATTTAGACATTTAACTGGATTTAAAGTCATAATTAGAATGTTAACTAGAGTGTTAACTGGATTTACAGGTGCCTATAAAGACCTGAGATTTGGACAGGTATTTTCCCTTGGAATGATTTTTTTTTTTCTATTGGAGGTCACCTAACTTCCCTAGGTAACTAATTTTAAGGATTTACCATTTTTCAACTATATTCACAAATAAAACAATTTAAATTTAGTTCAACACCAGAAATAAACAGATCATTAAAAAGAAGGCCTTCTTCATGTGGCAAAGGCAAGAAATATTTGCCCTTCATAAAAAAGCTTGCTTCTTTTCTCAAACTTGAAACCACTGTAACTTTTGTTTTAACAGTGTTGACATTTTGAAGTTTTTTTCTAACTTAAAATGGTTTTGTTTTTCACCTATAAAATGGACCATTTAATTTTTAAGAATAAATTTCATTTTTAACATTCCAAATACAGGATCAATTGTTAATATATTGCATTAACATGATGCTTTGGAACTGGGAGGCTCCCAGTGTGCCTTACCACCTCAAATATACTAGAAAAACCTGCACCCACCTGAGAAATACAATAGTGTCCTAAACAGAGCACATTATAGTTATTAAATCTGTTATACAGAATAATAATTACTTATGTGATTTGTGAGAGAGCAAAGCTTTGAGTCCTTTTAAACCATTTCCTTTCTTCTTCCACCAAATTTTCTTCTAAAGTCAATTAGTACTTTTGCTTGACAAGGGATTAATGAGGGAAATTTCTTTCTAAAAGTCTTCTACAGGGTTGACCGTTAGCATAGCATTCTGCGTTTTTATTAACTTATTTAAAAAAATTAATGGTGTGTTTGCTGTGTAGTCAGGTGTAGGATTTTGATCAGCTGAGTAATACTGAAAAGGAAGGGTTTTACTAGAGCAAAGGTCAAGACAGTTAGGCAAGTTTTATCTTTATTGAACTTATAATTTCCTGTGTAGTCTAACTTTTCTTTTAGAATAATGATGTTAACTGTCTTTATAAAATATATTACAAAGGCATTAAATCCATTACAAAAAGTTCAAACTTAGAGAAAATTTTCCCAAATTTCACCACTCAGAAATAATGGTTAACATTAACTAATTATAATTTCATATTTATTTGTGTGCATTATAATGAAAGAAGGCTAGACAAATAAAAGTTCTATAAAAATGAGATAATGGGATACATGCTGTTTAACAATAAAATTCATTAATTTTAATTTTACTTGAATTTAGCAGAAGAAAATAAAATTGGTAAGCTATAGGAATTGCTAAGCTTGTTCTTCATCACAGAAATTATTAGTTCCTAAAAGATTTTCTTTTAAATTAAAGATTATTAGAGACATTGTATTATCATATTATCAAATTTTATGTCATTTATACAGTTTTGAAATGTAATTTGATCAATTGGTTTAGTTTCAGTTGTATGTTCATACGCATTCAGTGCTATATTTCCTGAATTCCTTCATGTTTGGGAATGCCTGTATTCTAGAAGAACAACTTAGTGAGGTCTAAAATTCTTGGTTTATGTTTTATTTACCTCAGAAATTTGTAAACATTGTTGCTCTGTTGTTTTTTGGCATTGCACATTGTTTGGAGTATTCTGGGGCCAGCTTCATTTTTTACTCGTTTAAGTAACTCATTTTTGTTTTGCCTACCTCAGTGTCTCAAGAAATATTTCTAATCTTGAAAATTCAGTATAATTCAGGATTTTAAAAAAAAGATTAATAATTTATACTGTATTAATTTTTCCTGTAATATGCTGTGCCTTTCTATTAGCAGATTCAGGTTTTCCTTTACTTAATGAAACAAAATTTTATTATATATTTAAATACTATTCCTGCTCCATATGAGTTCAGTATTTCAGGAAGGCTAAATAACTTTTGTTGAATCATCGTTGTCTGTTCCTCAGGCTAATCCCTCCTCCCCCGCAAGTCAATAATCTTTTCTGTAATTGCATTTATCTTTCTGTCATTTTCCTCTGCTTTTTTCTGACATTAGATAGTCTCAGTTTTACTTTTATGTCACTTACTTAGCTGACTTCCACTCAAGTAACCTGTCTAATCATCTGATACTCCATATACCATCTGTAAAACATACCAACTGATACCTATCACCTGTGACTGGTCACCCGTGGCCCATGTATTCTATTTTCACTAACTGGGTTGTGAGGTTGTCAAGACTAAGTTGTGTTTCTTCCCAAACATGTTTTTGCCAGTTGTGGAAGTTATGATTACATTATTTATTAAACATTTAAAAAATTCAGTTGATATGATGTATAAGGAAGGGAGATGTTTCTATAAAACGTAATTTGAATGCTTTTGCAAATTTTGATGAAGGCAAATTCCTGAAAAAAATATTGCTATGAAATCTGGTGTGACTGAACCAGCAGTAGAAGAATGAAAACAACTTAATAGGTTCCTTTAGGATTCTGCACTCAGTTTGCTTCACAGTTGTTTTGAAGTTTTTGTTTCTCATTGGAAATTATCAAAGATGAAAAAATTGAAGAGGAACTAATCTGTAGAACTATACTGGGGGAAAAAAAATCCATGAACATATATTCAAATATAAGCAAATAAACATACATTTTTATGCTTGAAAGTAAAATATTTAAATGTTTGTAGATGATAAATTATTTCTGCATTCCTGAAAAACATGGAATTAAATTGTTTGTGTTCTAAATGAATTTTCTTCTTTAGCTCAGTATTACATTTAGGAGATTCCTTTATATCGTTGGTTGTAGCTGGAGTTTTCATTGTTTTATAGAATTCCATTGACTCACTGTTTATCTTTTAGCTTCTTGTTCCCTCAGCAAGTTTGTTTTCTCTATTCCATTCAGTTTTTTTAAGTCACAGTTTATTGGTGCTAGTGTGGTCATGGCCATATTTCCTCCTTATTTGCTTTTCTGGAGACTATCAAATGGAGATAGCAAAATGAGAATCTCTAATTGTTTATCTTGCTCTGCTGAGAACAGGTGGTGATAGAGAGGAACACCCACATTTGATGGCTTCTCAACTTTTTCCCAGAGTGAAACCTCCTCTCTAACCTGCCTTCCTCCCCCCTCCCCCCAGTGGAGATTAGGAAGGGCCTGGAGATTGTGTTAATAAGGATTCTGAGGATTTTATTCATTTACATTCTTTCTTTCCTTGGTGAAAATTTTGGACTGGCGTGATGGGAACAAGGTTAGGAATAGACTGAATTATATCAGAATCAAAGTCTGTGTCCTGAACTTTGTCTTGTTTGGTGTTTTATTGTTGCTGGTGCCTTTGTTGAGTCCCTCATTTTTAAATGAATAATGAACTTTGTTAAGTTTTGAGAGGAGATTCTCAGTCCAGTTTTATTTTGCCATCTTCCATAGGATATTTTCCCCTAAGTATTTCCTATTACCTGATATCCCTGATTATCTTTGTTGCTTTTATATATCTAAAGTTCATATGTTATTTATATAATGAAAACTTTAATATTAACTTACCAGAGTGTTACTGTGAATCTTCTCTTATTAGCCATAGCTCAGAAGAGTTACCATATATAATTTTTTAATTAAGAAAATATCTTTAAAAATTCCAAAGGACAGTTTTGACTATATCTATTAATCTTCATTTGGGATCCATGTTCCATATAAATGTTTTATAATAGAATTCATAATAATAATGATCTGTTGCTTGCTGTGTGCCTGGGAATATGCTTTGAAGTTTATATGCTTCATTTTATTTAATTCTCTCATAAACTCGAAGAGACAGGCCCTAATGTAAAGATTGGGAAACTGAAGTTTAGAGAGAAGAGAGAAATAAGTGTCCCAGGGTCATACATGCCTTTAAATCTGGGTCTGGCCCCTTAGACTGAGCTCCTAATGACTGTGCTGTACACTTCCTTTGGCTTTAATTTTGGTAGTTATCCGACTTCCTTAATATACTAGACTTTTCAAAACCCTGGGCAAAGAGCAAGTAAGTTTGATTCTTAAAGAAATCAAGTAGTAAAATGAAAGTGTTTTAGGGCTAAGAAATTTCATCATTACTTTGGATTTTCTTCATGGGATGTTAAGTAGTAAATGGCCCAGATCTTGCCTGCCATTGGTGCATGTACAGTAGTTTGCTATGATATTTAGTCACTTTCCTTGGTTGGAGAGGCTACGCTCTGAACCTGATCTTGGCTTTACGGTTTCTTAGCCCAGTGGAGAATGTGTAAGAGTCCTCTAAGTTTTTTCTTCTGCTATGTGTCCTCTTCCTTATCTCTGCTTCAATTATCTAACCTTGCTATTCTCTAAATTTTGGGTCTCTCAGTCAATTCAATGTGTAGGCCAAGGCAGATATTTTCTCTGAGCAAATCGGTTATTTCCTTCTCTTTCTACTTCTAGAGTAGTGACCCTCAGACTGGTGCTTTCTTGTGCCATACTGACTTTGCTGAAAAATGTATGAAGTAACAAATGTGCCCTAACATCCCCAATTTTTCTTACTACTTTTCCTATTTTCATTGCATCATTGGGACCTGCTTCTTAAGGTACAGGAAATAGTCACATGTTTCATGGTTGCACAGTAAGAGTCACCATTATCCTTGACTGGATGGTAAGGTGCCAACCTAGTGCTGCCCTGCATATAGTATTTATCCAGTTCCACATTTTAGGCCCATTATTAAGCAGCCCCCTACTTTTAAATATGTAATTTAGTAATACTCAAGATTTTCAATTCAAGTGATAAAAACAACTCTGAAAAATTTAAGCAAAAAAGATTTTATTAAAGAATACTCTGTAGCTCACAGAATCTATAGAAGGGCTTGATTTACATTCCACCGAACCGATCTCATGAAGACACTACTGCTGATGTAACCCTCAAGATATCAATATTGTCTCTGAAGACTGGATCTAGCTACTGTCCCTCTTGCTCCCATTGCTGGAATAAATTCTGCATGTCACTATATATCGTTTGAGAATCTGGGATGATTACATTTGGGACGCAAAGTTTCCAGCATGTTACCTTTAAAAAGGGGTCTATTCTCTTTAGATGTATTCTGAAAAATGGGAATTTCAAGTGTTCACCTACAAGGTGTCATAAGCAGGGGAGCTTTAGCTTGAAACAGAGGAAGAGGTATCTACAGGAGAATCACTTCACTCTTAGGGAAATCTGTAAATATAGTTAAGAGTTTATATTGGTAACTCACAAGTTACCAATATAAATTTAGCCTTTCTTTTTTCTATTATCCATTTATAGGCTAACTTTCTTTCAATAATCATTTCCTCTTATTTCCATTTATCATTAATTTTTAACCAGATCTTCTTCCTAGGGTAGTATTATCAGGTTCAGCAAGAAGACTTCCTTATAGCTGGCCAGCAGCATGAGTCTGGTCAGTGTTTTCCCCTTCATCCATTCCCAGTCATGTGGAGTAGTGTTGGGTAAGTAAAAACTTACAGGACTGTCTTGTCTACTAGGTAGGAAAGAGGTATTAATTGTTAATCCCAGCTTAGACATGAGAGGAGAAAAACAACTTATTCCATCATTCCTTTAGGAATTCCAACAATAATATTTAGAGATACTGTAACTGTGTGATGTTTAGTAAGTAATCCTTACTTTGGAACTTGGAAACATAATTTAGGTCTTGGCACTACAAGATCAAGCAAAGAAAAAGAAAAATTTTTAGAAATAAGTAAGATGTTTAACTAAGTTCTAATGCCTTCCCTATTTCTTCTTCCCTATCTATCAGTAGTGATAATATTTCAACAATCTATTGAGTAGTGATTCCACTTTCATGTGTATCAACAAACATTCATTTGATCTTGTAAGTCATTTCTTCAGTGTCTTACCCCTCCCCAAATCAGTAAGCAAGTACTGTAAGCACATGCTTTTTTTCTGAATTGTGGTAAACACACATATACACACACAACAGGAGCTCTGTTCTCTTAACAAAATTTTAAGTATACAGTACAGTATTTTTAACTATGACAACAGTGTTGTAGAGCAGATCTCTAAAATGTTTTCATCTTACATAACTGCAACTTTATACCCATTGAGGAACAAGTTCTCATTTTCCCCTTCTCTCAGCCCCTGGCAACCACCAAGTTACTTTCTGTTTCTATGAGTTTAAGTATTTAATTTAATATACCTCACATAAATGGAATCAGGCAGTATTTATTTATGTGACTGGCTTATTTGACTTGATATAATGTTCTCAAGGCTCATCCATTTTGTTGCATGTGATAGGCTTTTTTTTTTTTATGGCCAAGTTACATTCCATTGTATGTATATATGACATTTTATCTATCTTCTTATGGAGGTTGAGAAGTCCCACAGTCTGCTGTATGCAAGCTGGAGACCCAGAAAAGCCAGTGGTATAATTCCAGTCTGAGTTTGAAGGTCCTGAGAACCAGGAGCTCTGATGGTGTAAGTCCCAGTCTAAGGGCAGGAGAGGACTGATGTTTTAACTCAGTCAGACAGAGAGAGGAAATCCGACCTTCCTCTGCCTTTTTGGTCTATGCAGTGTCTGATTGGATTGGATGATGTCCATTCACAGTGGCAAGGGCAATCTGCTTTACTTAGTCCACCAATTCAAATACAAATCTCTTTCAGAAAAACCCTTAGAGACACATGCAGATATAATATTTAACCAGATATCTGGGTATCCCTTAGTCCAGTCAAGTTGACACATAAAGTTAACTATCACATCCACTGATCTGTTGATAGGTATTTAAGTTCTATACCAGAATTAACAGTTATTTACGCCTTACCATTACTATATTACAGTATTCTGTATTGGTCTGTATATTCACCTTTGCCAATGAGATTTTTACCTTTGTATGCTTTCATGTTGTGTTTAGTGTCCTTTCATTTCAACTCGAGGGATCACTTTAGCATTTCTTGTCAGACAGGTCTAATAGTGATACACTCCCTCAGCTTTTGTTCATCTGTGAAAGTTATTATTTCCCCCTCATTTTTGTAAGCTAGTTTTACCAGATATAATATTCCTGGTTGGTAGTGTTTTTTCTTTCAGCCCTTGGAATATACCATTCCACTCCCTTCCAGTGTTCAAGAGAAATCCTCTGATAGTCTTATGGGGGTTCCTTTGTATGTGACAAGTTGCTATTCTCTTGCTACTTTCAGAATTCTCTTTGTCTTTTAATTTTGACACTTTGATTATAACATGTCTTGGTGTGGATTTCTTTAGATTTATCATAATTGGAAACTTTTGGGTTTCTTGACTCTAGATGTCTATTTCCCTCCCCAAATATGGGAAGTTTTCAACCATTTTTTCTTGAAATAAGCTTTCTGTCCCTTTTCTCTCTCTGGAACTTCCATAATGGGTATACTTATCCATTTATTGATATCCCATAAAACCTTTAAGCTTTCTTCATTCTTTTTCATTCTTTCATATTGGTGCTTCTCTGACTGAATGATTTCAAATGACCTGTTTTTGACTTCATTCAGTCTTCTGCTTGATCAAGTCTGCTGTTGAATCCCTCTAGTGAATTTTTCAGTTCAGTTATTGTATTTTTCAGCTCCAACATTTCTGGGTTTTATTTTATTTTTATATTTTCTGTCTCATTGATGAAATACTATTTTGTTCATACATCATTTTCCTGAGCTCACTGACATTTTTATAATGGTTATTTTAAATTCTTTTTCAGGTAATTCTTATACTTCTGTTTAGTAGGGTTGGTATCTGGAGATTTACTTTTTGTTTCTTTGGGCTTTGTTTCCTTGTTTTTTTGTGTGTTCCTTGACACTTTGTATTGGTATCTATATATTTGAAATATAAGCCAACTCTCCGACTTTATGGATTGGCATCATACAGAGGAAGATATTTACCAATAAACCCAGCTAGAGACTCTGGGGGCTTCTTAAACCTTTTCTGTATGTGTATCTCCTCTAGCCTAATCAGAGAAATTAACAGTTTCTTTTTTCAGGAGTTCATAATCTCTTGCTACCTCTGGTGTCTGTCTGCTGGAGCAGCAGCACATTGCTCAACTTTTTTTTTTTTCCCCCAGCATCCAGGTGTCTAGAATATGCCGGGGCTTGTCAGTACTTTGTGACAGGTGAGACTGAAACCATTCCCTTGGGCAGCGCCCCCCCCAAAAGTCTGAATGTTAGATGTATGTTTCAGTCTTTTCTTTCTCTCCATAAAGAGAAGTTGGGAGCTGTGAGTTTTCCCAATTGTGTCCTGCTGAACTGGGGACTGGGCTCTGGTGGTGAGTGCATAGTAGTCCAAATTGTAACCTTTCACTTGTTCGCAGTTGCCATCAGGCATCTAGAGTATGCTAGGTTCTATCAGTGTTCCAAGAGAGGTGATAAAGAAATTAGTCTTTTGAGCAGTGCCCCGAATAGCTGAAATGTTTGATGGATACTCCAACTCTTTCCCTTCCCAGGGAGAAGTTGGGATTTGGGCATTTTCACCTGCTGCACTATTCTACACTGAGCCAGTGGGAGGGCCTATGACCAATAAATGTGCACTAGTCCAAACCATCACCTTTATTCTAGTGGTTCCCAACCTGAGGCCCTTTCCAGTTAGCACTCACATTTAGGCAAGACAAGAACCAGTCTCTTAGGCAGCCACCAGAAAAGTCAGAATGTTGGATGTATGGTGCAATCCTGTCCTTCTCTCTCCAGGGAGAAACTGGGAGCTAAGTGGTTCCCTCCTGATCATGCAGTGCCATGCCAGGTGAGAGGGATTATGGCAAGAGGATTCTGCAGATTTTTGTACTGGCTTCATTGTGATTGAGTTTGTGCTTGCCTCGGGTGTAGGACTCTCTCAACTGGTCTCTGGATTTCTCACAAAGGGAATTGGTCCACGTATTGTTGAATCAATGTGTCCATGGAGGAAAGGAGGACTTGCGGCTTTCTGTTCTATCATTTTGCTGATGCTGTCCCTCTAGTGAGCACACATTTTAATGTACCTTGTGATTTCCATTCAGTTCACTAATTTGTACATGGTAAACTATATGATAAGTTCATTGTAAGTTATGCATCTTAGCCCACTATTATACTGCACTGGCAGTAAATGTGTCCTTCATCAGTAATATATGTGGGGCGGGGGTGGCAAACTGAAATCACATATTTTTTCTCTAGACCTCTAACAGTGTTAGAGGCATTTGCTTCAATGACCTGGTATGTACATCCACATCTAGAATGAATATCTGTCCTGGTCAAAACTCATCAGTATATACCTGGAGTCATGAATAATGTAATCCATTTGCCAGCTATGGGCTGGCCTGGATCCTCTCAATAGGCAGCAGCCCATAGTCATTTTTAGTTTCTAATGCTACTATTAAAAAACAGAAAAAAATTTTAATCACTTTGTGAGCTTCTAAGCTCATAGTAGGATACATCTATTTTTGTTCATTGATTGAATGTCTCCACGACAACTGATTTTATGTACCTGAGAAACTACTTTCAAAGAGAAAATGGGGTATCTACTTGTTAGTTCCAGTACCCTTTTGAGATTTTTTTAAAAAAAGGGAATCAACTTAGCCTACTTTCATCTGTTTCCTTTAGAAGTGCATAAAATTTTTCATAACAAAGACTCCCACACTGAGGTTTCTCTTATCTTCTAGCCATCCAAAACCTACTTCCTGTACTAAATTGCCAATCTATTGGGTTTTGCCTAAAATTTAGTATGAGTCCTATACTATGTTACTTTTATTGTATAGCTCCCCAAGGAATACCCCTTTTAATTCTGCCCATTGAGTGGAATTGTATTTGTCTTTTTTCAGTCAAAATGAAATGATCAGCTAGTTGTAATGCAGCTGACTTCCAGACTGAGTTTTGGCTCTCTACCCTTGAGCTACAATCTGTGAACCATGCTACTTAGGAGGCAGCCTTAGGTAGTATTCTAGTCCAAATTCCATGACTGCTGGGTGGCAGTCATGGGTTTTTGCCAAAGCTTTAGCCAGCTTGAGTTTTCTAGTTGCTTATATTTCTACTGTCATTTGAGCATCCAGTTAGAGTGGGTCAATGGCCATTTGAAGCTTCAAGAGAGAGCCTGACGCTGTTTAAAGCATTATTCAAATTCAGCCTTTTCTGTTATTATTGTGTGAATAGAAGCCAATAAAATTTATAGATGTGATATGTGATTTCTTCAGAAACCAAGCAATCTTTATGGCTCTTGTTTCAGTTTTGGAGCTAGAGAGACAGTAACTCATTGTGATTGGTTGAGGAATGCTGCTAGTAGGTCTGGCCCATATAATTACTCAGAATTTTATCATTTATGCTGGACCCTGTATTTTAGCTGGGTTAATTAGCTACTCCCTGGTGGTTATATAATTAACCAGCATTTGGAATTCATGCTTAGCTTGATTTTTAGATTTAGATATCAACACTATATTATTGACTTAATGAATAAGAGTACTTTTCGATTGAATTAAATCAACATCGTTTCTCACCAGGTTGTGGCAACAAGCAGGATAATTTAAATATCCCCATAGGTGCACAGTAAATGTGTATTGGAGCCTGTTTCACATGAATACAAATTTGATTTTGACTTTCTTTCAAAATAAGAATCTAAAAGGAAGCATTAGTCAGATCGATCACAGAATACCAACTGCCCTTAGCTTGTGGCACATCTTGAATTGTTAACACTATCAGGAATGGCTGATGCTATCGAAGGCTCCTCTTTATCAAGTCGTCTGGAGTCTAGAGTTAACCTCCAGGATCCATCAGCTTTTCTCACATGCTATACTGGACTATTAAACAAGGAATGTGTAGACACTAATTCACTTGCATCTACCATATGTATAATAAAATTTCTTGATGCTCCTTTCTTTTCCCCCACCCCTTCCCAGGTGTTCTCTTGTTTTATATTAAGCCCTTGAGTGGGTTTAGGTAGTTCCAAAGTCCCCCATCTAACACACCCAATTGAAAGATAATGAAGAGCAGATTTTTATGATATCCTTGTTCCCAATGGCTTGGATAAGGCAAAAGTTCCTCATTCATACATTATATCCTTTCTGGTAAAGACATTCTGGTAGGGGTGATGCAATAGCCCTTCATAACTTTCATTCATAAATTCCTACTATGAACCACACTTTTATTTTTGAATATTTTACCTTATCCCACTAACTTAATTATATTGCCCTTTACTCTTTCATTAGCAGGTTGTATAGATTTACACCAGTGTCTAGAAATTTCAATAAAATTTCTTTACCACCCTGGATGGTTTTCTTGTATGCCAACAAGAATGGCCTTTGTTTCCTTGCTGGGACATTGTACTAACAGTCTCTGGCCATCTTGTCATTCAGAGTAATCTTTCTAAACTCTCACTGTTTTAAACTGAACTGCTTTGGAAGAAACTGTAGATCCTCTTTTTATGTCATTATTAGATTTATAAAATTCATCAAGGCTGGGATAAATGGAGGAGTTGGTAAAGCAACCAGATCACATAATCTCATAAGTGATCCATTAAAATTTTCATAGTTACTCCATCTGTCTCCTCCTTTTCCATACCCTGTGAACACTTCTACTCAGCTTAAATGTCTTGAGCTTTTTTTTCATCCATTTTATTATTTTTCCTTTCTTCTGAATAATCCTAATCCTTTCCGTTGTTCAATCCTACTTATAAGAAATGAGCCAAGAGGTCAATGGCAGCTTCTCTTACATAATCCAACTCATCTGTTATTATAGTAACATAAGGAACCTAAGTATTTGGGAGCCCTTTAATCATGACATTGAGAAATGGAATATTTCCTGTCATATCAGTAAACAAAGGATGCCGCACCCATCAGTGATTGCAGCCCTCCAACGTGAGCCAGTGAGCCTCAGGAAACTTAGGAAGGAAAGAATACCCGCTATCTAGCAGCCATCAGACTGCAGCCACTTCCTATGGTGAGCCCTGAGGAAACTCAGGATGTGAAAACTCAGGATACTGGCCCCAGAGAGCTGAGGTGCATGTCAAAGGAATGATTTCAGTGAGCCTAGACTCTTGCATCTTCCCATACATAGAAAAGTGCTAAAAATTCCTTAACTTGGGATGTCTGGTTTTCTTTAATTAACAGTAATCTTTTGATGTTCCTACTACCTGCCCTTTGTTGCAAAACTCCTATATATCCTGACTCCCCTCCTTGCTTCCTCGGAGCAGTTCTCTCAGGGTTACTTGAGATGCTGCCTTCTGAGCTTGAAGTCCTAAAAATTCCCGCCAAATAAAACATAACTCTCAACTTTTAGGTTGTGAATAATTTTTTAAGTCCACAACATCAATCACCGCTCGAGTCAAAGGTATAAAATTAAGGGATACTTTAGGATCATCATATAACCAATCCAAAATTGCTGATATTTCCAACATTTCAGAAGCTTCAGAAGAATTATTTCATTTGGTATCTAAGAGTATTTCATTTAGTATCTAATTTCCCCTCTATAGGTATATGTCATGTACCTTACATTTTTTCCAGCTCTACAGATTTGGAGTTTGACCCTCCAGCCACATTTCTGTAAAAGTTGCAACTATTTCAGGATCCTGAATAAGACCAAACATACTCTTCCAGTCAGCAGTACCTAATACAAGGAAATAGCTCCTTGGATCTGAATACGTAAAATCCATTTTAGCATAACCTTCCCAGGAAGTGTCTGTATCACTCCACAAATAACTTTCTGTAATTTGTTTGTCTTTCATTTCCTCCCCTTGCAACCCGTATAGTCTTTTTTAGTGATTCTCATTTAGACGGAGGCACATCATAATCAAAAGAAATATTTACATGATTCCCTTTTGGCTTGCTGTCTCTTCTCTTTCAGGTCACAAGCAATAATTTGGTGCATTTGTCAGTCTTAGTTGTTTCTGCCTTCCTTCACTTTTTCAAAGTAGCCAAAAATCACAAAATTCTTGGCTGACTTCCCGTCTACCTGAATTTCCTTCTTAATTCATGTAACTGTTTCCCTTGGTTTAGTATCTACAACCCCCAAGTTCTGCTGATATGCTTTTCCTTCCATCAGTGGTCACAGCATTTGCATGATCTCAAACCAGAAGTTGCCCGGAAGTCAGCCTTTGTCAAAGGTTCACAGCTCTCTTTCCTCATTTTTCTTTTCCCCAAAGTCTTAGCCGTTATTTAAATTATAGAGTCAAGGGTCACTTAAATACTCCATTCAGTGTACCATTGCATCAATTACAGAACGTTGGAGAGCTGAAAGGACTCCACAGGGTATATTCATATGTGACTTCAATAAAGGTGAAGGCATAAGTATAGCAGGAGAATGAAAACATAGGTAAACATCAGAGAGGTATGAGATTTCTAGGCACAGCCCCCATGGTCCTTTCTGTTTTGCAGCATGTGCTGCTTTGTCTTTGGATTATGACTCACCAAGATATGTGTGAGATACCTTTGTCTCAGGGCAGCCAAGCACA
The DNA here is from genome assembly GCF_949774975.1 of Lagenorhynchus albirostris. Taxonomy (NCBI): domain Eukaryota; kingdom Metazoa; phylum Chordata; class Mammalia; order Artiodactyla; family Delphinidae; genus Lagenorhynchus; species Lagenorhynchus albirostris. Next base: position 39,797,552 of record NC_083100.1, read on the forward strand.
AGTTTCCTGAGGAATCTTTTATAAACTTTCAGTCAATAGCTAAAATAAGGCTATATAACTGGTTAAACCAGATGCAAACTGTCATTCTACATTCTCAATAAATAATGTAGACAACTTGTTATTGGGTGCCTCTAGGTAAATTTTGGAATTCAGACTGCACATTATAAATCCCTAGGTAGTACATTTTATTCCCATTCCGGCCAAGGGTCAGTATTATGACTCCAGGTATCCCTGCAGACAAGCGCAGAGCTCTACAGTTGCTCAGATCAGCTCTAAGTTCATTGTATTCTCTATACAGTATTCCTTTCCTGTATAAATTTTAGTTTTGCATGGAGTTGATATTTGATTCTTTTTTCATTTAGTCAGTTTCCTATTACATCATTGCTTTAGTTTGTTTCTGATTGCCTCATAACCTGTCTTCCTCTCTTTCCCTCCTGTTCGCCTTTGAAGGCAAAGGTATTCTTTTTTATAAATTTAATCCACCCATCATTATTTTCTATCTCTCCCTCTATTTCTCTCTCATTCATTCAACAATTAAGTATTGAGTATCTACAATGTGCTAGACATTGTGTTTACCCTCAACAGGCTCAAAGTCCGTTTAGAAAGATAATCATGAAAACAGATAAATGAGATTGAATGTTGTCAGTGATGCAAGAGAAGTGTGTCCTGGGTATAGTGGAGAACAAAAAAGAGGATTTTCAATTCTATCTGTTAGTTCAAGTAATGTTTTAAATAAGAATTTATCCTTGAGAGGTAAGTTGGAGTGAAGGATGAATAGCTACACTATAAACAGGTACACTATGCCATTTAGTAAATAGGAAGCCATTGAAAGATTTTAGTTGGAAAATAAAGTGATCAGACTTAGCAAGATCATTCTTGTGATAGTTGGATAATGAATGGATTGGAGTTAGGCAAGACTGGAAGCGGAAGTTTTAGTCCAGGCCTTTACTGCTGCATCTTTGATATACTCAGTGCTCACCCTCAATTAAATTGCACCAGTAAAATCACACCTGTATTTTCTTTGCTGCAAACTCAGTGATCTCTTTTCAGTATTCATCCTCTCTGATACATTTGATACTGTTTGCTCTTCTCTCCCTTTTGAAACTGCCTTCTGCCAACTGATGGGACATCAGAAAAAGGTACTTTCTCTGTACCTGGAGAGTTGGAGGCAGAAATAATGATCAAGCATTCCTCTGCTTTCTCCCTTCCAGGGCAATATGGCCTTCTTGATGCTGAATTTGGTTCATATCCAGGAGAGCCTGATATTGAAAATATTCTTTTAAACAGAAGTACAATGACTATAAATATAGTTTCCTTCTTGAAGGTGGTGTAAAAACAGGGAACATAGCCAAAAATGTGTCTGTTTTCTCAGTTTTAGTAGCAGTGCCCTTGAAGAGGGTAAGGCAAACAGTACTAAGTTGTGTTTATTGCGTGTCCATAGATTTCAGTATTCTTGGTTAAATAAACCTGGAAAGTGCATGTGTAGATTTTGCGGTGCGTTTCTTGGTGGGGGCAGGGGAATTAATGGTAGCAGAGGTGTGGGGTTGCTTCTAGCCAATCTATAACTCTTCTGAATGCTGTACTGTCTCTTTATTGTAACGTCTCTTCTTATTGACCCATCTAGTGTTGTTTCCTTGGTTTTCCTTGCAGACTACGACCAAGTGATGCTCCAAGACATGTTCTTCTGACACAGAAGGCCTGATCTCTCAATACTCCTTTGTTGCACTTCACTATCTCTTTATACCCATATAGAATACTCCAATGATATACTTCATTTATTTTTAATAAGAACAGCTTTTCTACTTTATTTTGGAATAATGAAGCCAGACTGAGAAGACCTGATGAAGGCAGAGCCAGAATATTAGTCTCCCATTCTGATCCTCTGCCCAATTAATCCCTAAAACCTTTGAATGATGCCAATCGACAGTTTGACTCTTGTGTGGATGCCAAGCAGTTCACCCTTTTCGGGTCCTTTCCTTAACATCAGGGACAATGGTTAAGTAGGTCTCAAAGATCCCCTCTGCTGGAATCCAGGCATTTAAAAATTTTTTTTATTTTATTTATTTTATTTTTGCCTGCGTTGGGTCTTCGTTGCTGCACATGGGCTTTCTCTAATTGTGGCGAGTCTCTAGTTGTGGTGAGTGGGGGCTACTCTTTGTTGCGGTGCGCGGGCTTCTCATTGCAATGGCTTCTCGTTGCAGAGCACAGGCTCTAGGCTTGCGGGCTTCAGTAGTTGTGGCATGTGGGCTCAGTAGTTGTGGCTCGCAGGCGCTAGAGCACAGGCTCAGTAGTTGTGGTGCACAGGCCTAGCTGCTCCACGGCATGTGGGATCTTTCTGGACCAGGGCTCAAGCCCGTGTCCCCAGCATTGGCAGGTGGATTCTTAACCACTGCGCCACCAGGGAAGCCCCGAATCCAGGTATTTTGTTTAGCAATGATAAGCAGACAACCAGTGAAACAAACAAAGGAGGTAATTGAGAAAAACATTTATAATATGTTGGTAAACTTGAAAGTAACATTACCTGTCCTTTCTTAAAGGGAAGTGATAACAACCTGCTGGGTGGAACCAAGAGTTGACCTTCTCATGAGATCCTTGGTGTTATTAAGCTACCTTCACTCTGCAGGGACGTATTCAACATCTGTCATATGTTGAAGGCTTTGAAAATTGTGCACATCTAAAAAGAAAAGTTCTCAGTTTTTCTCTTTAGAATAAATGATGGTGATGATGATGATCGTTTCTCAGACAACACATGCATTTATGTGCATTGACAAGGGAAGATAGGGTACTTGAAATAATGGTAATGTGCATTCAGAAATTAACCACATATTCAAAAATATTTTAAAGACAGCTGTATAGAAAACACATGAAACTGTTTGCCCCAAACACTAAAATCTAGTCATACTTAAGGGGTTCCACTGCTTGAAGAAATACTGGGATTTGGAGCTAATATTTGGGAGGTTCCTAAAGGAATATTATAATAATTTGATTGCAATAAAATGAATGTTTTCACATCATGGAAGGAAACTACATGAACAGAATTTATGGAAACAATCTGAACAGTTAGAATTAGAAAGTACTGGGCCCTATGTTGCTGAAGAATTTTTGCTAAAATAAGCTTACAGTAGTTCATTGAAGACGGTTAATATTATGAAAAAAATACTAACAAGCAATAAAATATAAAGTGAAAATATGCTTAATAGTATAAGGGCCTCTGTTGCTTTGGAAATAATATACCTTTTAAAGCCAGGAATTCAAGTTTCTATTGTCACTTAGTAGTAATGAGGCCTTGGAAAATTCTCAGACCTCAATTATTATAATTGTAAAATGTGTTATAACAATTACTTTATTAAGTTTCTGTAAGAATTGCTTGAAATTTAATGTATGTCAAAGCATTTTTGTAAACTGTAAAGCACTATGTCAGTGCATTTTAATGCTTTTACATTTATCATTATGAATGGCACATATTTACTCTGTGCAGTTGTGCACATATTTACATTATACAAATGTGCACAATTGTATCACGACCTATTCAGTTGCAAGTGAGAGAAACCTGCCTTAAACTGATTTAGATTAAAAAAAGATATAATGATAATTTTATATGTAGCTGACCTAGGTTCTCAAATAGTGGAAAGTAGAATATATTAACGTAAGGCAGAAGTCACAGAGAGAATGGTGACATCAAAAGTCTTTTTATAAGACCAATAAAATGGACAAACCTCTGGTGTGAGTAAGCAGAGGAAAAAGACAAAAAACAAATTGTCAGCATCAGTTGTGAGAAAAGTACAGCATTAGAGGTGTTGAAGAAATCAAGAAGGTAAATGACTGGATATTATTGGTAACATATCAATAAACTTGAAAATGTATATAAAATAAAAAATCCTTAGAAAAATATAATTTATCAAAAATTATTCAGGAAGAAAGAGAAACCTGGACAGTCTAAGCCATTAAAGAAATAAAATAAGTGATCAAAAATTTCTCACAAAATTGGCATTTCTTGTGAGTTTCTAGGCCTAACTGGTTTTACTAGTGACTTCTGTCATTTAAGATGACAAAAAAATTGGGAATACTCCCTAACTTGTATAACAAGACTAGTATAACTTGATACCCAAATCTGATAAGGACAGTATTAAAGGCCAGTCTCATTTGTGAACATAGATGAAAAACTTATAAACAAAATATTAGCAAAAAGAATCTCAATCTTTAAAAAAAAGGGTAATATATGATAAGAGTTGGATTTCTTCCAGGATTTTAATCTTAGTTTAACTTTAGACAATCAATTAATGAAATTCCCAATGTTATTGGATTATAGTCCTATCAATAGTTGCAGAAAATGTATTTGATAAAAGTAAGCAAACTAGAGCAGATATTTGGTATCTACAGTGAATTTACAATAAATAATATACTTAATGTTGAAAATGTTGAACTCTTTCTGTAAGATTGGTTCATCTCTTACCACATCTAGACAACATTGTATTTGAAGTGGTAGCCAGTTAAATAGAGAAAGAAAAAAAAAAGATTAGAAAAGAAGAAACAAAACTGACATTATTTGTAGTGAAGATTATTTAAATAGAAAATCAGAGGCTCCACAAACAAATTATTGTAATCAATGTGTTTAACAAAATTTTGGATTTAAAGTAAATTATTAAAAAATCAATTTGATTTCTATATGCCAGTAAGAAATAAAAAATAAAAAAAATGTGATTCTGATACCATAAAAACTATCATATATCTAAAAACAAATTTATAAAAATGTATGCAGGGCCAACAATGTAGAAACTATAAAACATAACAGAGACGTTAGAAAGACCTATGTAGAGCTATATACCATGAACATGGATTTGAAAACAATGGTAATTTGGAGCTTGAATATAATTCTGGTGAAAATCTCAATAGGGTGTTTTGTTCTGTTTTGTTTTCAGTAGAACTTGGAATATAGATTTTAAGATGCACATAGCAACAAAGGGCCAAGAATGGTGAAGACATACATGAAGATGTAAATGGTGAAAGTACTTTCCCCACAAGATGTCATTTTTTATAATAAATTGCAATAAATAAGACAGAGGTAGATAAATAGACCAACAGAGCATCATAGAGAATGCAGAAAAAAACCCCACACATATGGATCCTTGTTAGAAGTAGCCTGACAGATAAATGAGGAAGGACAAATTTTTTAGTAAACAGTTTTGGGTCACTTGTGTATGTATGTATGTATTGATACGTATGTGTATATTATATGTGTATGTACCTATCCTATTATCTACCTATTCTCAGCATCTGTTCATCTTTTCATCTATTCATACTTCAGTATTTCTCAAAAGATTTGAGGTAAGTAAACTGAAATTCATGAAAGAGGAAAAAAATCATTGAAAGGATGAGTAGTCATTTTTATGTATAAATTGTTGTTGCTTCTGTCGGAAAAGTCCAAGGGTAACAAAATCAGAAAAGGGTTTCCTGTGGATGTGAAACGGCATAATTCAGGACAAACAGTGTTTCTTTTGCATGACCATCCAGCATAAGGGTTTGTAGCTTCTTAGAAATAAACTTTGGATAATACCTTTTTTTTTTTTTTTTTTTTTTTTGCGGTATGCGGGCCTCTCACTGTTGTGGCCTCTCGGGCCCAGCTGCTCCGCGGCATGTGGGATCTTCCCGGACCGGGGCACGAACCCGTGTCCCCTGCATCGGCAGGTGTACTCTCAACCACTGCACCACCAGGGAAGCCCTGGACAATACCTTTTAAACTGGTCAGAATTTAAGATTGAGAGATGATTCCATTTGACAGAAAAAAGGACTAATTGACACTAGGATCTTGTTTCCTGATTATTTGGCTTTGTGCTTTTCTGGCAGAATTGAATTGATACCATGAGATTATTGTGACCCTTGCCAAGTCCAGTAAACTGAATTTTTTTTTTAATTTTTACTTATTTTTTTGGCTGTGTTGGGTCTTCGTTGCTGCACGCAGGCTTTCTCTAGTTGTGGCAAGCAGGGGCTGCTCGTCATTGCGGTGCACGGGCTTCTAATTGCAGTGATTTTTTGTTGCGGAGCATGGGCTCTAGGCCTGCGGGCTTCAGTAGTTGTGACATGTAGGCTTAGTAGTTGTGGCTCGTGGGCTGTAGAGCATACTCTCAGTAGTTGTGGCTCACGGGCTTAGTTGCTCCACAGCATGTGGGATCTTCCTGGACCAGGGCTCGAACCCGTGTCCCCTGCATTGGCAGGTGGAGTCAACTACTGTGTCACCAGGGAATCCCAAACTGAATTGTTTTGATTTGTGGTTCATGTGCTGAGGATTTTAGCTCCATAATCATTAACCTATGTGGGTCAGGTACCCTATTATATGAGAGTATATGTTATCCATAGCATGTTAGGTATATATTGACTGTGTTAGTGCATATTATGCTATTTATTATAAATTAGTATGTTTATAGTCCATTAGCATTTTGTTCTATTTGAGGCTCAAAATTTCTACAAACTGTGATTATTTTAAAGTATAACATTTATTTTTGCTTTAAAGATGATTAGAAATTAGCAAGCTCTTCTTTAGCAGCGAACCATAACTCACATCAGAGGGAACACACACGCAGAGATACATATTTAAATATGTACATATATAACCTGATAAGGGAAGCTATTTCAAAGACCTTTCAATAAAAGCTCTTAAATTAGATAACTGTATAGTACTGTTTTGTAGACAAGAGGAGACCATGGTGCTGGGAATATGTAAAGTTCCATTTGTAGAAACCTTCCAAGAATGAATGATGCCTCAATGTTAGTTTAATCTATCATTAACAAACTTCAAAATACTCAAAGACTTTAACATCTGAAAGAAAATATTGGATTGTACATGTGAAAATACTAGATCGTATAGGTGACAACACCTTAAAATAAGTGTGAACTGAACAGACTATGGCAGATGATATCACAATATCTCTCCAATTTAGTAGTTTATGAGAAAATAATTATACTGACTGAGAGTAACATATAGTACTATTAAAAACTTAAGAACAAAATCTTTCAAACAGAAAATTATGGCATGTACAAGGAATTTAAGGGAAGGTCTTGCACATACAAAGATGGTTCTCAGAATGGATTTTTGGAGCCTGGAACTTACACATTGTTTAGAGCAAAAGTTTGAGAAATCTTCCTAGGAGTAGCCAACAGACAGTACTAGTCAGGTAATCAAAACCATATATAGTATTTGGGGTGGGGATTCCACTGCAAACTCACAACCTGGACCAGATCCACAAACTTGATAGTCTTCAGGAAGTATTTGTTGAATAAATGAAAAGGAGGTAGGTGATAATAGTAAGGTGGTTGTTAAGATAGATAATTGATAGCAATAAATTCATGCGAAAGAATTTAGTTAGTACCGAAATAAAAGGGTGGGGCACAGGACCAGGTGGATGGCAGCAGGAGAAACGTGATGACAATGTTAGCAACTAGTCAGTGACAAGGGTCTCACAGCTGGGGCATGGGCCAGATGCTGGCTTGAGACTAGGTCTGGGATTTAGGTTCTTCAAGGATCTGGAGGACCAAAACAAGATCTCAGCCTAAGAGAACAGATCCGCTGGTGCAGTTTTCAAGGCAGGTGTCCCAGGGAACAAGCAAGGTTGAATTGATGCAGAATCGCTTGAGATCTGAAATGGGACAGATTTGGCCCTAGAGCCTGAGTTAGGTTTGAACTTTTAGGAGAGTTTCTGGTTGCAAGGGGGAATAGTTATAGCAGGTAGATTCAATTAATAATTATTATGGCAGTTTGACTTTTCTCTCCAGTGAAATCATATGGAGGCAATAACAGAAACTACATTCCAAGTAAAATGATTTGCAATTAAGGGACATAGACAGCTAGATTATTAATTAAATACCTCAACTCATAAAACAAGTTTCAGAATAATATAACAGACAGCTTGAAGCAGATGTGGACCATCCTGTTGAGAGAGAATTCTCATGGGTCTCTAGTGTTTCTGCACATTTTGCCAGTGAGACTCTGATGGCTCTTTGTTCTGGACTTTTGTTTCAAGGATGTGTGTCTAATACCTTGGAAGATAGAGCTAGTGTCTCTCAGGGCAAAGTGCAGCCATGCTTAATATTTAGTACAGTAAAAATGTCTCTTTCTGGAGCCCAGGGCAAGCATAATTACCGCCCATCATAAAAGATTCTGGTTCTCTTGGGTTTCCTTTCTTGTAAAACAACCCGTAGTGTGTGCTTGTGTCATCTGAACCTCTTCATGCCGCCCTGTAGTAATTGGACTTGGGGAACCAGCACAAAAATGCTGATACTGCAGCTACTGCTATCATTGTGAGTAAAAAGCTGTCCTTTCTGTCTCACCTGGGAATCTGATTTGTTCTACTAGCATTCATGAAACTGTGACAGGCTAACTTATTAGCTAACAAGGAGGGTAAAATCTTAGACATTTCAGTTTTTAGCAGAATCAGGACTGATTTTGGATGTCTGTAAAGATAAAGCTTTGTTCTAAATAAGCCAAAGGATATCAGAATTTATTAATAGGGCACCTATGCCCACCCAAGTCAATGTATTTTTTTTTTGTGTGTGTGGTACACGGGCCTCTCACTGTTGTGGCCTCTCCCGTTGTGGAGCACAGGCTCCGGATGCGCAGGCTCAGCGGCCATGGTTCACGGGCCCATCCGCCCCGCGGCATGTGGAATCTTCCCGGACCGGGGCACGAACCCGTGTCCCCTGCATCGGCAGGCGGACTCTCAACCACTGCGCCACCAGGGAAGCCCCAGTGTGTTTCTTTAAACCATTATCCTAATAGTAACTTTTACCTTATCCATTTCTTATAACATGATGGTTACCTAATTCACACCATAAAAGAGTTCTGCTTTTGAAGGAAAGTGTAACTGAATCAATTCTTTATTTCAACTTTTTTTCGTATTTCAGTACCATGCACTTGAGTATTCTGAACTGAAAACCTAGTTACTAGATTTATAAGAGTGACTTAAAGACATCTGTGTTGAGGAAGAGAATGTGAGAGGAGTACCTTCTGAAACAATCTTGATTCAGATAATCACATACATTCTAGCCATTGTATTTTCCCACTTAAAAATGATATTATTTTTAAAGATCTGTTATAGGAATTGTTGATTCTAAAAGTATTTGGGGACAGTGCATTGGAATGTTATGAAAAAAAGTGTTAGCTTTTCCACAGGAAGACTCGGCTTAAGGTTCCAGATTTTGGAAGTCTTACCTTATGACCTTGAACAACTCAGTTATCTTCTTTGAACATCAAGTTCCTCATCAGAATTAAAAAAAAAAAAAAAAAAAAACAGACAATGTCCTGATCACCTAACTTACATATTGCTTTGAAAACTCTTAGATGTTAACACTTTTAAAGTAGAAATTTGACAGCACTGTAAAGAAGATAGAGTAAGAACTGGGAGGATTCCTGTAGTAGCCAGCTAAGATCTATAATGGTCTTTTTAATATCCAGTATTATTGCTACGGCCATGTCTTACGAAATAGATGGGCCATGGTGGGATAAAACTAAGAGGAGATAACACAAGCTATGTGGTGATGAATGGAAGCTCACACTGGCATTCAAAGCACATGATATTCAAAGTTTGTAATGAAATGTATTCGTTTCTGAAGTAAATTCCCAGGGATGTTTTCATAAAATCCAGCATTTTTGCCCAATGATCAGTTACTATGTTTTGCTGAATGACAAACACGAGGAATTTACCAATGTTAACTTACAAAAACCCTTTTTCTTCTAAATATACACAATATCTGCAGCAATTTATATGATGGATTATTAATGTGTTTTGGGCAACTTGGACACAAAATTTTCACTTTTCCCTTTGTCTGTGTTCTCTCTGCCTTTCAGTCTACTCCCTCTCCACTACTTAACCATGTCATCTCTTCTCTCTGCCTGTCAACTTCTCTTGTTCTCTCACTGTTTCCCCTCCTTGCTCCTAAGTTTCTTTATTCCCCTTTCTCCTCTCTACTGCTCTCCTCTCCTTGTCCCTTAAAATCCCATTTCTGCTGTTGATGTCTCTTCTTTCTGTTCCCCCTCCAAGTTTTTTTCTTGGTCCCTGTATCTTCTCCTTCCACTGTCCCATCCTCCTAACTCCTGGCTCCTACTTTTCCATGTCACTGCCTTTTTTTCTGAGATAGTACAGTATCCCAGGCTGCTCTTTGTGCTCACTATCTTTTCTTCCATCCCAACAAAGTGCTGCTTCTTTTTTTTTTTAACATCTTTATTGGACTATAATTGCTTTATAATGGTGTGTTAGTTTCTGCTGTATAACAGAGTGAATCAGCTATATGAATACATATATCCCCATATCCTCTCCCTCCTGTGTCTCCCTCCCATCCTCCCTATCCCACCCTTCTAGGTGGTCACAAAGAACCGAGCTGATCTCCCTGTGCTATGTGGCTGCTTCCCACTAGCTATCTATTTTATATTTGGTAGTGTATATATTTCAGTGCTACTCTCTCACTTTGTCCCAGCTTACCCTTCCCCCTCCCCGTGTCCTCAAGTCCATTCTCTACGTCTGTGTCTTTATTCCTGTCCTTCTGCTAGGTTCTTCAGAACCTTTTTTTTTTTTTTTAGATTCCATATATATGTGTTAGCATACGTTATTTGTTTTTCTCTTTCTGACTTACTTCACTCTGTACGACAGACTCTAGGTCCATGTACCTCACTACAAAGAACTCAATTTCGTTTCTTTTTATGGCTGAGTAATATTCCATTGTATATATGTGCCACATCTTCTTTATCCATTCATCTGTCGATGGACACTTAGGTTGCTTCCATGTCCTGGCTATAGTAAATAGAGCTGCAGTGAACATTGTGGTACATGACTCTTTTTGAATTACGTTTTTCTCAGGGTGTATGCCCAGTAGTGGGACTGCTGGGTCATATGGTAGTTCTATTTTTAGTTTTTTAAGGAACCTCCATACTGTTCTCCATATTGGCTGTATCAATTTACATTCCCAACAACAGTGCAAGAGGGTTCCCTTTTCTCCACACCCTTTCCAGCACTTATTGTTTGTAGACATTTTGATGATGGCCATTCTGATTGGTGTGAGGTGATAACCTCATTGTAGGTTTGATTTGCATTTCTCTAATTATTAGTGATGTTGAGCATCCTTCTATGTGTTTGTTGGCAATCTGTATATCTTCTTTGGAGAAATGTCTATTTAGGGCTCTGCCCATTTTTGGATTGGGTTGTTATTTTGATATTGAGCTGCATGAGAGCTGCTTGTATATTTTGGAGATTAATCCTTTGTCAGTTGCTTCATTTGAAAATATTTTCTCCCATTCTGAGGGTTGTCTTTTCCTCTTGTTTTTGGTTTCTTTTGCTGTGCAAAAGCTTTTAAGTTTCATTAGATCCCAGTGGTTTATTTTTGTTTTTATTTCCATTTCTCTAGGAGGTGAATCAAAAAGGACTGTGTGATTTATGTCATAGAGTGTTTTCCTCTAAGAGTTTTATAGTGTCTGGCCTTACATTTAGGTCTTTAATCCATTTTGAGCTTATTTTTGTGTATGGTCTTAGGGAGTGTTCTAATTTCATTGTTTTACATTTAGCTGTCCAGTTTTCCCAGCGACAGTTAATGAAGAGGCTGTCTTCTCCATTAAATATTCTTCCCTCCTTTATTAAAGATAAGGTGACCATATGTGTGTGGGTTTATCTCTGGGCTTTTTATCCTGTTCCATTGATCTATATTTCTGTTTTTGTGCCAGTACCATACTGTCTTGATTACTGTAGCTTTGTAGTGTAGTTTGAAGTCAGGGAGCCTGATCCCTCCAGCTCCATTTTTCTTTCTCAAGATTGCTTTGGCTATTTGGGGTCTTTTGTGTTTCCATACAAATTGTGAAATTTTTTGTTCTAGTTCTGTGACAAATGCCATTGGTAGTTTGATAGGGATTACACTGAATCTGTAGATTGCTTTGGGTAGTATAGTCATTTTCCCAATGTTGATTCTTCCAATCCAAGAACATGGTGTATCTCTCCATCTGTTTGTGTCATCTTTAATTTCTTTCATCAGTGTCTTATAGTTCCCTGCATACAGGTGTTTTGTCTCCTTAGGTAGGTTTATTCCTAGGTATTTTATTCTTTTTGTTGCAGTGGTAAATGGGAATGTTTCCTTAATTTCTCTTTCTGATCTTTTGTTGTTAGTGTATAGGAATATAAGCGATTTCTGTGTATTAATTTTGTATCCTGCTACTTTACCAAATTCATTGATTACCTCTAGTAGTCCTCTGGTGGTATCTTTAGTATTATCTGTGTATGGTATCATGTCATCTGCAAACAGTGACAGTTTTACTTTTTCTTTTCCAATTTGGATTCCTTTTATTTCTTTTTCTTTTCTGATTGCCATGGCTATGACTTCCAAAATTACGTTGAATAATAGTGGCAAGATGGACATCCATGTCTTGTTCCTGATCTTAGAGGAAACGCTTTCAGTTTTTCACCATTGAGAATGATGTTTGCTGTGGGTTTGTCATATATGGCCTTTATTATGTTAAGGTAAGTTCCCTCTATGCCTGCTTTCTGGAGGGTATTTATAATAAATGGGTGTTGAATTTTGTTCAAAGCTTTTTTCTGCATCTATTGAGATGATCATATGGTTTTTATCCTTAAATTTGTTAATATGGTTAATCACAATGATTGATTTGCATATATTTGAAGAATCCTTGCATTCCTGGGATAAAACCCACTTGATCATGGTGTGTGATTCTTTTAATGTGCTATTGGATTCTGTTTGCTAGTATTTTGTTGAGGATTTTTGCATCTATGTTCATCAGTAATATTGGCCTGTAGTTTTCTTTTTTTTGTGACATCTTTGTCTCGTTTTGGTATCAGGTGATGGTGGCCTCGTAGAGTGAGTTTGGGAGTGTTCCTCCCGCTGCTATATTTTGGAAGAGTTTGAGAAGGATAGGTGTTAGCTCTTCTCTAAATGTTTAATAGAATTCACAAGTAAAGCCATCTTGTCCTGGGCGTCTGTTTGTCTGACGATTTAAAATCACAGTTTCAATTTCAGTGCTTGTGACTTGTCTGTTTATATTTTCTGTTTCTTCTTGGTTCAGTCTGGGAAGGTTGTGCTCTTCTAAGAATTTGTCCGTTTCTTCCAGGTTGTCCATTTTATTGGCGTAGAGTTGCTTGTAGTAATCTCTCATGATCCTTTGTATTTCTGCAGTGTCAGTTGTTACTTCTCCTTTTTCATTTCTAGTTGTGTTGATTTGAGTCTTCTTCCTTTTTTTCCTGATGAGTCTTGCTAATGGTTTATCAATTTTGTTTTTCTTCTCAAAGAACCAGCTTTTAGTTTTATTGATCTTTGCTATCATTTCCTTCATTTCTTTTTCATTTATTTCTGATCTGATCTTTATGATTCCATTCCTTCTTTTAACTTTCGGTGTTTTTGGCTTTTCTTTCTCTAATGCTTTAGGTGTAAGGTTAGGTTGTTTGTTTGAGGTTTTTCTTGTTTCTTGAGTTAGGATCATATTGCTATAAAATTCCCTCTTAGAATGGCTTTTGAGGCATCCAGTAGGTTTTGGGTCATCGTGTTTTCATTGTCATTTGTTTCTAGGTATTTTTTGATTTCCTCTTTGATTTCTTCCGTGATCTCTAGGTTATTTAGTAGTGTATTGTTTAGCCTCCATGTGTTTGTGTTTTTTACAGTTTTTTTTCCCTGTAATTGATATCTAGTCTTATGGCGTTGTGTTCGGAAAAGATACTTGATATGATTTCAATTTTCTTAAATTTACCAAGGCTTGATTTGTGACCCAAGATATGATCTATCCTGGAAAATGTTCTATGAGCTCTTGAGACCAAAGTGTATTCTACTGTTTTTAGATGGAATATCCTATAAATATCAATTAAGTCCATCTTGTTTAATGTGTCATTTAAGCTAGTGTTTCCTTATTTATTTTCATTTTGGATGATCTGTCCATTGCTGAGAGTGAAGTGTTAAAGTACCCAATATTATTGTGTTACTGTCGATTTCCCCTTTTATGGCTGTTAGCAGTTGCCTTATGTACTGAGATGCTCCTATTTTTGGTGCATAAATATTTACAATTGTTATATCTTCTTCTTGGATTGATCCCTTGACAATTATGTAGTGTCCTTCTTTGTCTGTTGTAATAGTCTTTAAAGTCTATTTTGTCTGATATGAGAATTGCTACTCCAGCTTTCTTTTGATTTCCATTTGCATGGAATATCTTTTTCCATCCCCTCACTTTCAGTCTGTATGTGTCCCTAGGTCTGAAGTAGGTCTCTTGTAGATAGCATGTTTAGGGGTCTTGTTTTTGTATCCATTCAGCCAGCCTATGTCTTTTGGTTGGAGCATTTAATCCATTTACATTTAAGGTAATTATAGATATGTATGTTCCTCTTAACCAGTTTCTTAATTGTTTTGGATTATTTTTGTAGGTCTTTTCCTTCTCTTGTGTTTCCTGCCTGGAGAAGTTCCTTTAGCATTTGTTGTAAAGCTGGCTTGGTGGTGCTGAACTCTCTCAGCTTTTGCTTGTCTGTAAAGGTTTTAATTTCTGTCGAATCTGAATGAGATCTTTGCTGGTTAGAGTAATCTTGGTTGTAGATTTTTTCCCTTTCAACCCTTTCAATATGTCCTGCCACACCCTCTGGCTTGCAGAGTTTCTGCTGAAAGATCAGCTGGTAACCTTATGGGATTCCCTTGTATGTTATGTGTTGCTTTTTCCCTTCTGCTTTTAGTATTTTGTCTTTGTATGTAATTTTTGATTGTTTGATTAATATGTGTCTTGGCATGTTTCTCCTTCTGTTTATCCTGTATGGGACTCTGGGCTTCCTGGACTTGATTGACTATTTCCTTTCCCGTATTAGGGAAGTTTTCAGCCATAATCTCTTCAAATGTTTTCTCAAACCCTTTTTGTTTTTCTCTTCTTCTTCTGGGACCCCTATAATGTGAATGTTGGTGCATTTAACGTTGTCCCAGAGGTCTGAGACTGTCCTCAATTCTTTTCATTCTTTTTTCTTTATTGTTCTCTGCGGTAGTTGTTTCCACTATTTTATCTTCCGGGTCACTTATTTGTTCTTCTATCTCAGTTATTCTGCTATTGATTCTTTCTAGAGAAGTTTTTATTTCGTTTATTGTGTTGTTCATCATTGTTTGTTTGCTCTTTAGTTCTTCTAGGCCCTTGTTAAACGTTTCTTGTATTTTCTCCATTCTATTTCCAAGATTTTGGATCATCTTTACTATCATTCTTCTGAATTCTTTTTCTGGTAGACTGCCTTATTTCCTCTTCATTTGTTTGGTCTGGTGGGTTTTTACCTTGCTCCTTCATCTGCTGCATATTTCTCTGCCTTCTCGTTTTGCTTAACTTATTGTGTTTGGGGTCTCCTTTTTGCAGGCTGCAGGTTCGTGGTTCCCGTTGTTTTTGGTGTCTGCCCCCAGTGGGTAATATTGGTTCAGTGGCTTGTGTAGGCTTCCTGGTGGCAGGGAGTGGTGCCTGTATTCTGGTGGATGAGGCTGCATATTTTCTTTCTGGTTGGCAGGACTGTGTCCGGTTGTGTGTTTTGGGGTGTCTGGGAACTTAGTATGATTTTAGGCAGCCTCTCTGCTAATGGGTGGGCTTGTGTTCGTGTCTTTCCTGTTGTTTGGCATGGGGTGTCCAGCACTGGAGCTTGCTGGTTGTTCATTGGAGCTGCGTCTTAGCGTTGAGATGGAGATCTCTGGGGGCACTGTTGCTGATTGATATTATGGGGGCCGGGAGGTCTCTGGTGGACCTATGTCCTGAACTCGGCTCTCCCACCTCAGAGGCTCAGGCCTGACATCCGGTCGGAGCACCAAGACCCTGTCAGCCACACGGCTGGGTGGGTGGGGAGTTTCTTGCCTTTTGGGACGTCTGAGGTCTTCTGCCAGCTTTCAGTAGGTGTTCTGTAGGAGTTGTTCCACATGTAGATGTATATTTGATTATTTGTGGGGAGGAAGGTGATCTCCACATCTTACACCTCCGCCATCTTGAAGGTTGGTCCATGCTTCCTCTTTGTATCCAGCTTTTTAAGCTTCAGGAGCAATAACAACAGCAGCAGAAAACCAGGGCAAAGGTCAGTTAAACAATTCTTAGATGTTATCATCTTCTTATAAATTAAAAATCTATGTAAAGGCTGTGCATCCAGTATGAATGCCACAAAACTTTACGTGGTGAAGAAAAGGAAGTTTACTGTAATTTTGGCAAAGGAGGGAAATTGATCACTTGGCATATTGTTCCCTTGGAAAATTGAATTTCAGATGTATTGATTTCTGATAAATTGACCTAAAATCATTATGAGTGGAAGGCAGTTAAGCATTAGGTATCATTCCAGAGTCCAAGAAGGAAGTCAGTTTAAATTCCTCCTGTATTCTGGCAGAATTTGTCCCTTAATGTAGGGTCACTAGCTGTGGTTGGAAGCAGCAAGTGAATATACAAAAAATGGGGAGACTGTCTTAGTTTCTTTTCATTCAGTTTTGTTTTCCTTATAGTTCTTTATGAATTCAGAATAGGTAAAACTTAGAACATGTTTATATAATAATTTTTGGTAGAACTGGAAATGTAAGGTATTCCAAATTTAGAGAGTCTTCTCACATACTCCATTTTGAAATATTGGATTGAATAACACAGAGCTTTCTTGCCCACAAATATTAGTTTTCTAGCCATGCCACGCAGCTGCTATCAATATACTGGAGTGTATTTTTTTTCTGGCGAACCTCAAATGCTACCAATTGGAATTTTGAGAAGATGTTAAAGAATTTGTGATAAATAAGTTGATGTGGTGATAAGCACGTTAATGGCAAAAATGAGTAATATGGTTTCTAAGCAACTAAAATGTGACAAGAAGCATTAGTGAACTTAAAAGTAGTGGTGATGTGTTGTTAGAAACTAGTTTGGAATGATTACTTCTGTGTACTTTGATTTCTGATACCACCCAGCCCAAGCCCAAGGCATCCAGAATGAAAGTCATCTCTCTCCCCTTTCCCTCTTCTCAACACCAGTGATTCTTTAAAGGAAGCACAAATCCCACTTCACCTGCAAATCTTTTCTGGACTGTGTCTGAAAAGATATTTCCCTCTTTTGATTTCTAACATTAATTACCATTTATACTACATACATCTGACAATCATGTACTACCTTGTGACACCTCTTTTATTTTGCTGTCTTAACATGTCCTTGAAAGTAAATTTATTTAAAAACACCACATAAGTGTCCATATTTTGTCTGTAAAATTAGAATGTAAACTCCTTGAGGGAAGAAGTTTTTTAATTTTTGTTTTCTTCACAGCACGCATGCAGTGCTTTGAAAATAGTGTGTTCCTTAAATACATGTGGGTTTGAGTAAAGAGCTTAGAATGATAAGAAAAAAATAATTACACTATATGAGGTTGCTGATCATATAGTGTTTAATCTGCCTTCTTTTTTGCATGCTGAGCTTTCAGAGACATAGATTTAATGTAGTAATTCCAATTGATTTAAAGTAAAATGAAAGTACCAGGAACAGAAAACTGTTGGCACTTTGTAATAGCATGTAATAAGTTTATAGACTTTGAAACAGTATTTTTAACCTTGGCATTTATTTCAGAGTGTGTTTTATTTCACACTACTTTTGCTAACTACTGGTGGAATATTGGATTATTGAACTGAAGAGTTCATTAATACTCTCATCATTTGTCTGCATAGTGTTTGGAAACCATGGTATTAGGTAGCAGAAGTTGTGATTTATATAGCCACTTTTTAATCTGCTGTGTGACAGTCTTCTGGAGAGCGTGAGATGTAAGCAATGGATGAAAATTAAGGTAATGCGTGACATTTTATTCAGAAAAATGAGATAGATGGTGAGACATTAAGTGCTGTCTTGCTATTTTTGTCATCTGTTTTCATAACGATGTTCCTTATTATTCTCAATAAAAATTAGTGTTATTATATTTTACAACCTATTAAAATCATATAAAATTGCCAATATTTGGCCATTTTTGACTTACTAAAAAAGCAATTTCTTATGCTTCAACCTACCTAAATTTTAGCTTTATAAATTTCTGCTGTATATGTATACTACTTGGGAAAAAAAGTCTTGAGAACAGTCTTTTCTATCTGTGAATCTACATTTAATTTTATTTAAAGTGTATACATTCAGACTATGGTTGATTCCAAGATGATTATTGAGTTTTGTTTATTTTTTTCCCCTTTTTGGGTGTTGTGGCACATGGCAGGATAATCAAAGTCTGAGTCTGATACACAGCACACTTTCCTTATAGCATCAAATGTCCAGCTGCTGAATACTAGCCCTTTAGCATCTGGTGTCACCACTACTGCCAAGAGCAGCCCAGATAACTCTTCAGTCTGGAATCAGTGCAATTAGAAACACTTTTTGGATTGTTTTGTTAGTGCAATTCAAACAGCAACATTTATGATGGGGAAATATGAGGTTGAAAAAGTTGTTTTATACCTATAAATAAAGTGTTGTGTTGGGACATTGGGACAGATTGTAGGAGATTATAGTAAATAGCTTTCGGCTGAAGAAGAAATTAAATGATAATGTTGGGGGCTGCTTTTAGGGCAGATCATGAAGATCAGGTGGCAGTGACTCAAATGACAGAAAATTGGTAGAAATTATTAGCTGTAAATTCAAGAAATGTCATAAAAGAAAATGTGACAGATCTTAGTGATAGATTGGGCGTTTTGCTAGAACAATGAAAACTGCTGCTCCAGAGAGTATATAGATGAAAATTGCTAACACTGTGCATTATCATGGTCTCTGTGCACAAACTATATGAGCATAGGTTTATAACATCTGGTGTGGCCTGTGTAACACATATGTTTGTTATTACACTATTTTACCTGCAAGACTAAATTTACATGAGTAGATGCCTATCATTTGATATCTAAGGAATATACTTCTTCAGATTCACTTTAAGACATATGTAATACACATTGATTCAAAGAAGTAAAAATCCAAATATTTCAGTAAATGTAATACACATAGTTATGAAACATTCTCTATCTTAAGAACATTGTCTTTTCCTCTGGACAAGAGTACTTACCTGTCTTTACCTTTTCTAATTATAATTTAGATCTATAATCTTAAAGCAAGGTATTTATTATCTAATATTGTAATAACTTAGATATGTGTGGCTATGGGTATATGAGTAGGAAGGTGTGCTCTGGAACCAGGCTGCCTGGCTTTAGAACCTGGTTCCTTTCAGTTGCCTGCTTCTGTGTCCTTGAGCAAGCTATTTAGTTTCCTGAAAATCAGTATTCTCTTCTGTAAAATGTAAATAATATTACCTATCTCATAGAGGTTGTCACGAGTATTAAATGAGTTTAATACATGAAAGCTTAGAACCCTGACCATGCCTATAGCATTAGCAAGCACCAACAAATATTAGCTATTATTATTAATACCCATTGTTCTCAGTAAAACGTATATCAAAGCTTAAGATGAATATCTACATGCAAAAAGATGAATCTAGATACAGACTTTACACCCTTCACAAAAATCAACTCAAAATGGATCACAGACCTAAATGTAAAATGCAAAACTATAAAAATCCTAGAAGATACTGTAGGAAAATACTTAGGTAACTTTGGATTTGGTAATGACTTTTTACATACAACACCAAAGGCATGATCCATGAAAGAAAGAATTGATAACTGGACATCATTAAAATAAAAAAGTGTCTGTTCTGTGAAAGATACTGTCAAGAGAATGAGAAGACAAGTCACAGCCTGAGAGAAAATATTTGCAAAAGACAGATCTGATAAAGGACTGTTATTCAAAGTACGCTAAGAACTCTTAAAACTCAACAGTAAGAAAATAAACAGCTAGATGAAGAAATGGACCAAAGACCTTAACAGACACCTCACCAAAGAATATATACAAATGGCAAATAATCATATAGAGATGCTCTACATCATATGTCATGAGGAAATGCAAAGTAAGACAATGAAACATCACTACATACCTATGATAATGGCTAAAATCTAGACCACTGACAACACCAAATGCTAGTGAAAGTGTGGAGCAACAAAAATTCTCATTCACTGCTGGTGGGAATGCAAAATGGTACAGACACTTTGGAAGAAAATTTGGTAGGTTTCCTAAAAAACTAAACATACACTTACCATATGAATCAGCAATTGTGCTCCTTGGTGTTTACCCAGAGGAGTTGAAAACTTATATCCATACAGAAACCTGCAAATGGATGTTTATAGCAGCTTTATCTGTAATTTCCAAAACTTGGAAGTAACCAAGATGTCCTTCAGTAGGTGAACAGATAAATAAACTGTGGTATATTTAGGCAATGGAATATTATTCAACTATAGAAAGAAATGAGCTATCAAGCCATGAAAAGACATAGAAAAACCTTAACTGCATATTTCTAAGTGAAAGAAGCCAATCGGAAAGGCTACATATTGTATAATTTCAACTATATGACAAAACCATGTGGAAAAAACAAAACTACAGAGATAGGAGAAAAAAATCAGTGGTTGCTAGGAGTTACCTGGCATTTATTGTGCTGGGGGAGAGACAGGAATGAATAGACAGAGGGCAGAGGACTTTCAGAGCCGTGAAACTACTCTGTATAATACTATTATGGTGGATACATGCCATATATTTGTTTAAACCCATAAAATGTAGAACACCAAGAGTAAATTGTAATGTAAGTTATGGATATGGGGTGATTATGATATGTCATTGTAGGTTCATCAGTTGTAACAAGTATACCACCATAGTGGGAGATGTCGATAATGGGAAAGACTGTATATAAGAGGGGTAGGGGTGGGAATTCCCTGGTGGTCCAGTGATTAGCGCTCTGTGCTTCCACTGCGGGGGCCTGGGTTTGATTCCTGGTTAGGGAACTAAGATCTTGCAAGCCACACGGAGTAGCCAAAAAAAAAGAGGGCAGGTGGGGGTATATGGGAAAGCCAGAAATCCCTGTATCTTCTGCTCAATTTTGCTGTAAATCAAAATTTTCTAAAAAATAACATCATTTAAAAAAAGCTTAAGGAGTTATACCTAAAAATAAAACAATTAAAAAATATTACTTTGTTGTCTTTAAATAGAGATGGAAAAAAATAAGAGTAAAGAGTTTTTGTGTTAGAAGACCAAAAGGTAATGAAAGTTGTACACAGACCACATATAAATACTTTGGAAGGCTATGGCCTAAATTGTGTCCCTCCCCCACCCAAATTCATATGTCTAAGCTCTAAGCTGCAATGTGACTATACTTGGAGATAGGGCCTTTGAGAGGTAATTAGGGTTAGATGAGGTCATGAGGGTGGGTCCCTCATGATGGGATTAGAGACCTTATAAGAAGATGATGAGAGAGAGAACTCTCTCTGCCAGGACACAGGGAGAAGGTAGACTTCTGTAAGCCAGGAAGAGAATTCATACCAGGAACCAAATTGGCTGGTACCTTGACCTTGACTTACCAGGCTCCAGAACTGTAAAAAGCATATGTCTGATGTTTAAACCACATAGTCTACGATATTTTGTTATAGCAGCCTGAGCAGACTAATACAGAGGACATCCAAGATATTAATTTATGGGCTTAACATTTTAAGTACTTTCACTAGTTACAGAGAAGTTTCTATGATATAATTTTTTGGTTTAGTTTTTATTTTGTTTTTAATTGAAGTATAATTTACTTATAATATTATATTAGTTTTTGGTGTACAACATAGTGATTCATTATATTCATACATACAAAATGATCGCAGCACAGGGAACTATATCCAATCTCCTGGGATAAACCATAATGGAAAAGGATATTAAAAAAAGAGTGTAGGGACTTCCCTGGTGGCACAGTGGTTAAGAATCTGCCTGCCAATGCAGGGGTCACCAGTTTGATCCCTGGTCCGGGAAGATCCCACATGCCGTGGAGCAACTAAGCCCACGCACCACAACTACTGAGCCTGTGCTCTAGAGCAGGGGTCCCCAACCCCCTAACAGGTACTGGTCCTCAGCCTGTTAGGAACCGTGAGTGGCGGGAAAGCGAGCAAAGCTTCATCTGCTGCTCCTCATCGCTCACGTTACTGCCTGAACCGTTGCTCGCATTACCACCGGAACTATCCCCCCCCCCATCCGTGGAAAAATTGTCTTCTGTGAAACTGGTCCCTGGTGCCCAAAAGGTTGGGGACCACTGCTCTAAAAGCCATGAGCCAGAACTACTGAGCCTGCGTGCCACAACTACTAAAGCCCGAGTGTCCAGATCCTGTGCTCTGCAACAAGAGAAGCCACCGCAATGAGAAGCCTGCACACCACAACGAAGAGTAGCCCCCGCTCTCCGCAACTAGAGAAAACCTGTGCACAGCAACAAAGACCCAACGCAGCCAAAAATAAATAAATAAAACTTTAAAAAAAGAGTGTCTATATGTGTAAAAATGAGTCACTTTGCTCTACAGCAGAGATTGGCACAGCGTTGTAAATCAGCTATACTTCAATTTAAAAAAAATGATCACAATGATAAATCAGGTTACCATCAGTCACCATACAAAGTTATTACATTATTATTGACTATATTACCTATGTTGTACATTACATCTCCATGACTTATTTTATAATCCCCTTCACCTCTTTCACTCATACCCTCCCCCCCACCCCTCTGGCAATGACCAGTTTGTTCTCTGTTTCTGTGAGTCTGTTTCTGTTTTGTTATGTTTATTCATTTGTTTTGTTTTTAGATTTCACATGTGAGTGAAATGATACAGTATTTGTCTTTCTCTGTCTGACTTATTTCACTTAGCATAATACTCTCTAGGCCTATCCATGCTGTCACAAAAGGCAAGATTTCATTCTTTTTTATGGCTGAGTACATTCCATTGTGTGTGTGTGTATATGTATGTACACACACCACATCTTCTTTATCCATTCATTTATCAGTGGATACATAGATTGCTTCCATATCTTGGCTACTATAAATAATGCTGCAGTGAACATACGGGTGCATACATCTTTTCAAATTAATGAGTTTTTTTTTTTTTGAAACATATTCAGAAGTGGAATTGCTGGATCATATTGTAGTTCCATTTTTAAATTTTTGAGGAATCTCCATTCTGTTTCCCATAGTGGCTGCACCAATTTACAATCCCATAAATAGTGCACCCTTTTCTCCACATTCTCACCAACACTTTTTAAATGTTACCTTTTTGATAATAGCCATCCGACAGGTGTGAGGTGAGATCTCATTGTGGTTTTGATTTGCATTTCCCTGATGATTAGTGATGTTGAACATCTTTTCATGTATCTGTTGGCCATCTGTAGATCTTCTTTGCAAAAATATCTATGCAGGGCTTCTGCCAATTTTTTAATTGGGATTTTTTTTTAATGTTGTATGAGTTATTTTGCATATTTTGGATATTAACCCCTTATTGGATATATAGTTTGCAGATATCTTCTCCCATCAGTAGCCTGCTTTTTTGTTTCATGATCATTTCGTTAACTGTGCAAAAGCCTTTTAGTTTGATGTACTCCCATTTGTTTATTTTTGCTCTTGTTTCCCTTGCCTGAGGAGACAGATCCAAAAACATTTTGCTAATAAGATTGTTGTCAAAGAGTGTACTGCCTATATTTTCTTCCATGAGTTTTATGGCTTTAAGACTTACATTTAAGTCTTTAATCCATTTTAAGTTTCTTTTTGTATATAGTGTCAAAAAGTAGTCCAGTTTGATTCTTTTACACATAGCTGTCCAATTTTCCCAAGGCCATTTATTGAAGAAGCTATCTTTTCCCCATTGTATATTCTTGTATCCTTTGTTATAGGTTAGTTGACCATATAGGTATGGGCTCTCTGTTCTGTTCCGTTGATATATGTGTCTCTTTTTGTGCCAGTACTATACTGTTTTGATGACTGTAACTTTGTACTATAGTTTGGAATCAGGACGCATAATACCTTCAGCTTTGTTCTTCCTTCTCAAGATTGCTTTGGCTATTTGGTGCCCTTTATGTTTCCATACAAATTTTAGAATAATTTGTTCTAGTTCTGGGAAAATGCCAATTGTGTTTTGATAGAGATTGCATTGAATCTATAGATTGCCTTCGGTAGTGTGGTCATTTTAATAATATTAATTCATCCAATCTGTAAGCATGGCATATCTTTCTATTTGTTTGTGTCATCTTCAGTTTCTTTCATCAGTGTCTTAAGAGTTTTCTGAGTACAGATGTCTACCTCCTTGGTTAAATTTATTCCTAGTTATTTTATTCTTTTTGATGCAATTGTAAATGGGTTTGTTTTCTTAATTTCTCTTTCTGATGGTTTGTTGTTAGTATATATAAATACAACAGATATCAGTATATTAATTTTGTACCTTGCAACTTTACTGAATTCATTTATTAGTCCTAGTAGTTTTTTCATAGCATCTTCAGGATTTTGTATACATAATATCATGTAATCTGAAAACAGTGTCACTTTTACTCCTTCCTTTACAATTTGGATTTCTTTAATTTTTTTTCTTGTGTAATCACTGTGGTTAGGACTTCCAATACTATGTTGAATAAAAATGGCAAAGTGAGCATCTTTGTCTTGTTCCTGATCTTAGCGGAAATGTTTTCAGCTTTTTACCGTTGAGTATGATGTTGGCTGTAGGTTTGTCATCTATGGTCTTTATTATGTTGAGGTATGTTCCCTCTATACCCACTTTCATAAGAGTTTTTGTCATAAATTGATGTTAAATATTGTCAAAAGATTTTTCTGCATCTATTGAGATTATTATATGATTTTTATTCAGTTTGTTAACGTGGTTTGTTACACTGTGGGTATTGACTTGTGGGTATTGAAGCGTCTTTGCGTCCCTGGGATAAATCCCACTTGATCATGGTGTGTGATTGTTTTACTGTATTGCTGAATTTGGTTTGCTAACATATTGTTGAAATTTTTTGCATCTGTGTTCATCCATGATATTGGCCTGTAGTTCGTGTGTGTGTGTGTGTGTGTGTTGCCTTTGTCTGGCTTTGATAACAGGGTGGTGCTGCCTTGTAGATGAGTTTGGAAGCATTTCTTCTCTTTCAATTTTTTGGAATAGTTTGGGGAAGATAGGTGTTAATTCTTCTTTAAATGATTGGTAGAATTCACACAAGAAGCCATCTTGTCTGGACTTTTGCTTGTTGGGAGTTTTTTAAAATTATTGATTCAATCTCATTACTGGTAATCAGTCTGTTTATATATTCTATTTCTTTCTGATACAGTCTTAGGGGATTGTACATTTAGGAATTTACCCATTTCTTCTAGGTTTTCCATTTTATTGTTGTATAATTGTTCATAGTGATCTCTTATGATCCTTTGTATTTCTATGATGTCAATTATGATTTCTCTTTCATTTCTGATTTTATTTATTTGGGCTCTCCCTCTTTTTTTCCTTGTGAGACTGGCTACAGGTTTACCAATTTTGTTTACATTATCAAAGAATCAGCTCTTAGTTTCATTGATCTTTTCTGTTGTTTTTAGTCTCTATTTCATTTATTTCTGCTCTGATCTTTTTTTCTCCTACTAGCTTTAGGTTTTGTTTTTTCTTTTCTAGTTCCTTTGGGAGTTTGGTTAGGATGTTTATTTGAGATTTTTTTTTTTTTCTTGAGGGAAGCTTGCATTGCTGTAAACATCCCTCCTAGAACTGATTTCATCCCATAAATTTTGGATCTTTGTGTTTCTGTTTTCATTTGTCTCCTGGTATATTTTCTTATTTCTTCTTTGATTTCTTCAGTAACCCTTTGGTTGTTTAGTAGCATATTGTTTAGATTCCGTGTGTGTGTTTTGCAGTTGTTTTTTCTTGTAGTTGATTTCTATTCTCATATAGCTGTTGTCGGAAAAGATGCTCAGTATGATTTCAGTCTTAAATTTATTAAGACTTGTTGTGTGCCCTAGCATATGATCTGTCGTGGAGGATGTTCCATGTGCACTTGAAAAGAATGTGTATTTTGCTGCTTTTGGATGAAATATTCTATATATTTCTATTAAGTCCATCTGGTATAATGTTTCATTTAAGGCTAGTGTTTCTTATTGATTCTCTGCCTGGATAATCTGTCCATTGATATTTGTGAGGTATTAAATTTCCCTGTTATTATTGTGTTACTGTCAATTTATCTCTTTATATTTGTTAATATTTGATTTATGTATTTAGTTTAGTGCTCCTATGTCGGATACATTTATATTTACAATTGATATATCCTCTTGTTCAATTGATCTGTTGAACATTATGTAAAATTCTTCTTTGTTTCTTGTTACAGTCTTTGTTTTAAAGTATATTTTGTCTGACGTAAGTATTGCTAACCCACCTTTCTTTTCATTTCAATTCATATGCAATATCTTTTTCCATCCCCTCACTTTTGCTTGTGTGTGTCTTTAGATGTGAAGTGAGTCTCCTATAGGCAGGATATATATGGGTCCAGTTTTGAATTCATTTAACCATCTGTGTCCTTTACATGTCATTTACATTTCAAATATATGTTGATAGGCTTGTACTTATTGCCATTTTGCTAATTGTTTTCTGGTTGTTTTTGTAGTTCTCTTTTATTTCTTCTTTTGTTTTCTTCCCTTGTAATTTGGTGACTATCTTTACTGTTATGTTTGGATTTCTTTCTCTTTTGTGTGAGCGTGTCTATTTTAGATTTTTGGTTGTGGTTACTATGAGGTTTATATATAACACCCTGTGTGTATACATGATTATTTTAAGTTGATGATCTCTTTTTTTTTTTTTTTTTGTGGTACGTGGGCCTCTCACTGTTGTAGCCTCTCCCGTTGCGGAGCACAGGCTCCGGACGCGCAGGCTCAGCGGCCATGGCTCACGGGCCTAGCCGCTCCGCGGCATGTGGGATCTTCTCAGACCGGGGCACGAACCCGTGTCCCCTGCATCGGCAGGCAGACTCTCAACCCCTGCACCACCAGGGAAGCCTATGATCTCTTAAGTTCAAACCCATTCTAACATCTTGTATTTTTACTTCCCCAGCCACACGTAATGTTTTTGACATCATGTTTTACATCTTTCTGTTTTGTGTATCCCTTAACTACTTATTGTAGATATCGATTTTACTACTTTGTCTTTTAATCTTCCTATCCTACTGGCTTTATAGGTGGTTACACTACTACCTTTACTGTATATTTGCCTTTACCATTGTGAGTTTTCATTTTGCAATTTTCATATTTCTACTTGTTATGTTTTCTTTTAGGCTTTGAGAAGTCACTTTAAGATTTCTTTTGGGGTTTGTTTAGTGATGTTGACTTCTTTTAACTTTTGCTTGTCTGTAAACTCTTAATCTCTCTTTCAAATCTGAGTGATAGCCTTGTCAGGTAGAGCATTCTTGGTTGTAGTATTTTTCCTTTCATTATTTTGAATATATTGTACCACTTCTTCTGGACTATAGTTTCTGTTGAAAAGTCAACTCATGGTCTTATGGGAGTTGCCTTATATATAACTTGTTGCTTTTCTCTTGCTGCTCTTAAGAGTCTCTATCTTCAATCTTTGCAGTTTTAACTGTAATGTGTCTTGGCATGGACCTCTTTGGGTTCATCTTGTTTGGGATTCTCTGAATATTTGTTTCCTTTCCCAGGTTTGGGAAGTTTTCCACTATTGGTTCTTCAAATAATTTCTCTGCCCTTTTATCTCTCTCTTATTTTCCTGGGACCTCTATATATTAGTATTCTTGCTGTTGTCCAGAGGTCTTAAACTACCATTTTTTTCAATTTTTTTTCTTTTTTCTATTCAGCATGAGTGATTTCTATGATTTTGTCTTACAGTTCATTGATCCATTCCTCTGTATCATCTAATCTTTTTATTCTTTCTAGTGTATTTTTAAAATTTCAGTTATTGTGTTGTTCAGCTCTGTTTGGTTATTTTTTATATTTTCTAACTATTTTTTAAACTTCTCACTGTGTTCATACTTCTCCTGAGATCAGTGACCATCTTTATGATCATTATCTTGAACTCTTTATCAGGTAGATTGCTTATCGTGACTTTGTCTAGATCTTTTTCCGAGTTTTTTTTTTTCCCCTTTGTTTGGAACATATTTCTCTTTCTCATTTTGCTTAATTCTCCATGTTTGTTTCTATATATTAGGTAGGTTGGTAACATTTCCTGATCTTGGAAAAGTGGCCTTATGTAGGAGACTGACTGCTGGTGTGTGGGGCTGTATCCTGAGACAGTTGCTTGTGGTTCCCAGGGTGCTTAAGGCTGATGCTGATCCACTGGTCAATGGGGCTGAGTCTCTGGGTCGCTGGCTTTGGGGGCCTTTGGATCAGGGGCTGGTGCCAGCCTGGTAGTGGGTGGGCTGGGCCCTTGCACTTCTGGCTGCTTAGCTTATGGGGTCCTGGGACCACGGATAACCAGATAAGCCCCAGTCACTAATAAGCTAGAGGGAGGACTCCAGAATGGTGCTAGCTAGCACCAGTTTCCTGGTGGTTGAATGAGCTTTCACAAATGGCTAGTGCCAAAATTTATGTCCCCAGGGGGACATCTCACTTGCCTCCTGCCTCTCTGGGAGGCTCTTCAAGATCAGTAAATGTCTGAGCCAGGCTTCTTTCAAATTACTGCCTCTGTGCTGGTACTCAGAGAGTGAGATTTTGTGTGCACCCTTTAAGAGCAGCATCTCTGTTTCCTGCAGTCCTCTTGCTTTCCCATATGCAAACCCCACTGGCCTTCAAAGCCAGATGTCCTGGAGCCTCATCTTCCTCGTGCAGGACCCCTGCCCTGGGTAGCTTGATATGAGGCTCAGACCCCTTGCTCCTTGGAGAGGACCTCTGTAATTGTGATTATCCTCTCATTTGTGGGTTGCCTACCTGGAGGTTTGGGTCTTGACTGTACCACATCTCTGCTCCTCCTACCCATTTGTTTTGATTTCTTCTTTGTATCTTTACTTGTGGTAAATCTCTTCTGCTAGTGTTCAGGTCATTTTCATTGATAGTTGCTTTGTAAATAGTTGTAAATTTGATACGCCTGTGGGAGAAGGTGAGCTCAGGGTCTTCCTACTTCACCATCTTTGCCATGCCCTCCAAGGAATAATTATTATTATGTTAAGGACAAGGATATTTTGAATGGGTACTATCTGGCTTATTTATTAAAACTTTTCTTTTACCTTGATTGATCAAATAGTAATACAGATTTAAGCATTTATAAAAACTACAAACTATAAAGCACTGCAGTTACATTAGTTATTAATATTATGAATAAATGATTTTTAAAAACGAAATTTTTCTAGACATTCGTGAAAACAAATCATTACATCATTGCTTCAGCATGGAATAATAGAATTGTTCAGTTATAAGACCCTTGAAGTGAAATTTTCTTTCCAGTTTGCATTGATACACAAGGGGATTACATTTTCATGATCTCAGATGTGAAATTTTATCTCATATACAGAGAACTGAGCCTTCCTCTATAATTTTTTTGCATATTTAGCAGTGCTCCTCTTGTCAAGAATTTCTTGTTTACATCCCAGCTAAATCTCTCTTGCAGCAACTTAGGCTCATAGCTTCTTATTTTGTCCTCAGTGGAGAGGAAGAATAACTGATAAAAATCCACAAGATATTCTGGTATATATTCTTCTTCCACCACACCCTCCCCACCAACGCCAGAATACTGCGATGATGTTTAAAATATTTTTTTTTCCTCATAAGTAGTTTTCTCTATTTAAAAAAAGTTGGCGAGGGATATTGTACCCTTTTATTTTTTTATATCATTTAGGTTCCTTAGCTTTCATTCTCCATATTGCACACATACTAATAGTTTTTGAATATCAGTTATATCTAGGCCAGTTTCAGGTAATACAAAGGATTTTGTGAGAACTTTATACTCTCTGGAGCTAAGAATGTGCTACCAACCCTGGTCTGGAGCAGTGGGGGAAAATATCTTTCCAAAGGCAGATGGAGAAATTCTCATCTCAAATCAATACGTTTCCTTTCTTTGGTAATGGAGTTGAATTATAACTGACTAAAAGATCATTGTTCCCAGGTGTAGCAAGGACAATAGTGTATAGGACTCCAGAATAAGAACAATTACTCCACTTTGTGTAGCATCGCTCACAGTAAACTTCCAAAACCTTTGCCTGATAATGTGTTATCCCAAACTGGGTACATGTAAAGCACAGTTTCTTTTTGTTTTTTTTTTTTCGTGGTACGCGGGCCTCTCACTGCTGTGGCCTCTCCCGTTGCGGAGCACAGGCTCGGGCGCACAGCCTCAGCGGCCATGGCTCACGGGCCCAGCCGCTCCGCGGCATGTGGGATCTTCCCAGACCGGGGCACGAACCCGTGTCCCCTGCATCGGCAGGTGGACTCTCAACCACTGTGCCACCAGGGAAGCCCAAAACACAGTTTTATTATTGGGTTGGCCCAAAAGTTCGTTCTGGTTTTTGTAACATCATACAGGAAAACCTGAACGAACTTTTTGGCCAGCCCAGTATTTAACCCTGGGTCACATTTAGGATACATTGAAAAAGATTGTTGGACTACCAAGAGAGGCTTCATTCTTTTACATGTAGCTGTCCAGTTTTCATGGTACCACTTATTGAAGAGAGTGTCATTTCTCCATTTTATATCCTTACCTCCTTTGTCATAGATTAGTTGACCATAGGTGCGTGGGTTCATCTCTGGGCTTTCTCTCCTGTTCCATTGATCTGTATTTCTGTTTTGGTGCCAGTACTATATGGCTCTAGCTTTGTAGTATAGTCTGATGTCAGGGAGTCTGATTCCTCCAGATCCGTTTTGTCCTCTCAAGATTGCTTTTACAATTTGGGGTCTTTTTGTCTACATACAAATTTTAATATCTTTTTTCTAGATCTTTAAAAAACACCATTGGTAATATGATAGGGATTACGTTGAATCTGTAGATTGCTTTGGGTAGTATAGTCATTTTCACAATATTGATTCTTCCAATTCAAGAACTTGGTATATCTCTCCATCTGTTTGTGTCATCTTTGATTTCTTTCATCAGCATCTTATAGTTTTCTGCATACAAGTCTTTTGTCTCCTTTGGTAGGTTTATTCCTATGTAATTTATTTGTTTTGTTGCATTGGTGAATGGGATTGTTTCCTTAATTTCTCTTTCAGATTTTTTATCATTAGTGTATAGGAATGCAAGAGATTTCTGTGCGTTAATTTTGTATCCTGCAACTTTACCGAATTCATTGATTAGCTCTAGGAATTTTCTGGTGGCATCTTTAGGATTCTCTGTGTATAGCATCATGTCATCTGCAAACAGTGACAGTTTTACTACTTCTTTTCCAATTTGTAATCCGTTTATTTACTTTTCTTCTCTGTTTCCTTGGCTATGGCTTCCAAAATTATGGTGAATAATTGTGGTGAGATGGACATACTTGTTCCTGATCTTAGAGGAAGTGCGTTCAGTTTTTCACCATTGAGAATGATGTTTGCTATGGGTTTGTTGTATATGCCCTTTATTATGTTGAGGTAGGTTCCCTCTGTGCCCGCTTTCTGGAGAGTTTTTATCATAAATGGGTGTAGTATATTGTCAAAACCTTTTTCTGCATCTATTGAGAGGATCATATGGTTTTTATTTTCAATGTGTTAATATGGTGTATCACATTGATTGATTTGTGTATATGGAAGAATCTTTGCATCCCTGGGATGAATCCCAGGTGATCATCGTGTATGATCCTTTTAACGTGCTTTTGGATTCTGTTTGCTAGTATTTTGTTGAGGATTTTTGCATCTGTATTCATCAGTGATAT
Source organism: Lagenorhynchus albirostris (assembly GCF_949774975.1). Lineage (NCBI taxonomy): Eukaryota > Metazoa > Chordata > Mammalia > Artiodactyla > Delphinidae > Lagenorhynchus > Lagenorhynchus albirostris. Next base: position 39,829,191 of record NC_083100.1, read on the forward strand.
TGGTCTGTAATTTTCTTTTTTTGTAGTATTGTTGTCTGTTTTTGGTATCAGGATGATGGTGTCCTCGTAGAATGAGTTTGGGATTGTTCCTTCCTCTGCAATTTTTGGGAAGAGTTTGAGAGGATAGGTGTTAGCTCTTCTCTAAATGTTTCATAGAATTCACCTGTGAAGCCATCTGGTCCTGGACTTTTGTTTTTTGGAAGATTTTTCATCACACTTTCAATTTCGTTACTTGTGGTTGGTCTGCTCATATTTTCTATTTCTTCCTGGTTCAGTCTTGGAAGGTTATACCTTTCTAAGAATTTGTCCATTTCTTCCAGGTTGTCCATTTTATTTGCGTAGAGTTGCTTGTAGCTGTCTCTTAGGATGCTTTGTATTTCTGTGTGTCCGTTGTAACTTCTTATTTTTCATTTTTTGTTTTCTTTATTTGAATCCTCTCCGTCTTTTTCTTGATGTGTCTGGCTGAAGTTTTACAATTTTGTTTATCTTCTCAAAGAACCAGCTTTTAGTTTTATTGATCTTTGCTATTGTCGTCTTTGTTTCTATTTCATTTATTTCCCTCTGATATTTATGATTTCTTTCCTTATACTAACTTTGGGTTTTGTTTGTTGTTCTTTCTCTAGTTCCTTTAGGTGTAAGGTTAGATTGTTTATTTGAGATTTTTCTTGTTTCTCGAGGTAGGATTTTATTGCTATAAACATCCCTCTTAGATCTGCTTTTGCTGCATCCCATAGGTTTTGGATTGTCGTGTTTTCGTTGTCATTTGTCTCTAGGTATTTTTGATTTTCTCTTTGATTTCTTCAGTTATCTCTTGGTTATTTAGTAACATATTGTTTAGTCTCCATGTGGTTGTGTTTTCTACGTTTTTTTTTCCTACAACTGATTTCTAATCATAGCGTTGTGGTCGGGAAAGATCCTTGATATGATTTCAGTTTTCTTAAATTTACTGAAGCTTGACCCAAGATGTGATCTATCCTGGAGAATGTGCCATGTACACTTGAGAAGAAAGTGTAATCTGCTGTTTTCAAATGTAATGTTCTATAAATATCAATTAAATCTATCTGGTCTGTTGTGTCATTTAAAGCTTGTGTTTCCATATTAATTTTCTGTCTGGATGATCTGTCCACTGGTGTAAGTGAGGTGTTAATGTCCTCCACTATTATTGTGTTACTGTCGATTTCCTCTTTTATAGCTGTTAGCATTTGCCTTATGTATTGAGGTCCTCCTATGTTGGGTGTATATATATTTATAATTGTTATATTCTTCTTGGATTGACTCCTGATCATTGTGTAGTGTCCTCCTTGTCTCTTGTAACATTCTTTATTTTAAAGTCTATTTTATCTGGTATGAGTATTGCTACTCCAGCTTTCTTTTGATTTCCATTTGCATGGAATATCTTTTTCCATCCCCTCACTTTCAGTCTGTATGTGTCCCTAGGTCTGAAGTGGGTCTCTTGTAGAAAGCATATATACGGGTCTTGTTTTTGTATCCATTCAGCTAGCCTGTGTCTGTTGGTTGGATCATTTAATCCATTCACATTTAAGGTAATTATCAATATGTATGTTCCTATTACTATTTTCTTAATTTTTGGGTGTTTGTTTCTGTAGGTCCTTTTCTTCTTTTGTGTTTCCCACTTAGAGAAGTTTCATTAGCATTTGTTGTGGAGCTGCTTTGGTGGTGCTGAATTCTCTTAGCTTTTGCTTGTCTGTAAAGCTTTGATTTCTCCGTCAAATCTGAATAAGATCCTTGCCACATAATCTTGGTTGTAGATTCTTCCCTTTCATAACTTTAAATATATTGTGCCACTCCCTTCTTGCTTGTAGAGTTTCTGCTGAGAAATCATCTATCTTATGGGAGTTCTCTTGTATGTTATGTGTCATTTTTCCCTTGTTGCTTTCAATAATTTTTCTTTGTGTTTAACTTTTGTTGATGTGATTACTATGTGTCTTGGTGTGTTTCTCCTTGGGTTTATCCTGCCTGGGACTCTCTGTGCTTCCTAGACTTGGGTGGCTATTTCCTTTCCCATGTTAGGGAAGTTTTCGACTATAATCTCTTCATATATTTTCTTGGGTCTTTTCTCTCTTTTTTATCCTTCTGGGACCCCTATAATGTGAATGTTGTTACAGAGATCTCTTAGACTGTCTTAATTTCTTTTCAGTCTTTTTTCTTTATTCTGTTCCACGGCAGTGAATTCCACCATTGTGTCTTCCAGGTCAGTTATCTGTTCTTCTGCGTCAGTTATTCTGCTATTGATTCCTTCTAGTGTATTTTTCATTTCAGTTATTGTATCGTTTATTTCTCTTTGTTTGTTTTTTAATTCTTTTCAGCGCTTGTTCTTTAGTTCTTCTAGGTCTTTGTTCAACATTTCTTGCATCCTCTCGGTCTTTGCCTCCACTCTTTTTCCGAAGTCCTGGATCATCTTCACTATCATTATTATGAATTCTTTTTCTTGAAGGTTGCCTATCTCCACTTTATTAGTTGTTTTTCTGGGGTTTTATCTTGTTCCTTCATCTGGTACATAGTCCTCTGCCTTTTCATTTTGTCTGTCTTTCTGTGAATGCATTTTTCATTTCACAGGCTGCAGAATTTTAGTTCTTCTTGCTTCTGCTGTCTTCCCTCTGGTAGATGAGGCTATGTAAGAGGCTTGTGCAAGCTTCGTGCTGGGAGGGAATGGTGGTAGGTGGAGCTGGTTGTTGCTATGGTGGGTAGAGCTCAGTAAAACTTTAATCTACTTGTCTGCTGTTGGGTGGGACTGAGTTCCCTCCCTGTTGGTTGTTTGACCTGAGGCAACCCATCACTGTTGCCTACCCAGCTCTTTGGTGGGGCCTATGGCGGACTCCGGGAGGGCTCATGTCAAGGAGCACCTCCCAGAACCTCTGCCGCCAGTGTCCGTGTCCCCGTGGTGAGTTACAGACACCCCCACCTCTGCAGGAGACCCTCCAATACTAGCAAGTAGGTGTGGTTCAGTCTCCTATGGGGTCACTGCTCCTTCCCCTGGGTCCTTATGCACACAGTACTTTGTTTGTGCTCTCCAAGAGTGGAGTCTTTGTTTCCCCCAGTTCTGTTAAAGTTCTGAAATCCTGCTGACCTTCTAAGTCTGGTTCTCTGGGAATTCCTCCTCCTGTTGCCGGACCCCCAGGTTTAGAAGTGTGACATGGGGCTCAGAACCTTCACTCCAGTGGGTGGACTTCTGTGGTATAATTGTTCTGCAGTTTGTGAGTCACGCACCCAGTGGTTATGGGATTTGATTTTATTGTTATTGCGCCCCTCCTACCATCTCATTGCGGTTTCTCCTTTGTCTTTTTATGTGGGGCATCTTTTTTGGTGAGTTCCAGTGTCTTCCTGTTAATGATTGTTCAGCGGTTAGTTGTGACTCTGGTGCTCTCAGAAGAGGGAGTGAGTGCACGCCCTTCTACTCTGCCATGCTGAACCAATCTCTCTAGGGTTTTCATTCTTGTGGGAGAGATAGACAATAAAAATGCTGTTGAAAGAGTCACAAAAAAACAGATTAAAAAGGAGAGAAAGTGAATGAGTTGAAATGATCTGCCTAACATTTGTGTATGGAGAGTCAGTAATCTTTGGGTCTATTTCACTCTTACAAATCTTGCTGAGTATGCCAGACTGCAAGTCCCTGACTGCTATTACTATTTTTTAGGTTTGTTTCTCAAGGTTGAGAAATGAGGTAATGGCTCTCCCCTTCCTTGGACAAAGAACAGACATGCTTACTGAATTGCTGTTAAAAACTGTGGATTCCCCAAACTCAGTGTTCTTCAGCTGTGGTGAAATCCTGCTGCTCATGTAGCATCCATATTAGTTTATCGTTTTGTCCCTGTGGAAATTGGGGCAAAAAGATCCCATGCAAATGTGATGACACTTATGCTCCTTTTTGTACTGTGAGTAATAAAGACAATTGTCTCTGACCCAGAAATCTCATGTCTTCTGCTAGTATCCATCACATAGTTACAGGCTGACTTGTAAGTAAAGTAAAATCCCAGACCTGATGATCAGAGTCAGCGAGGTGGGCATATGGGATTCAGATCCAGGCCTTTTTGATTCCAGAGCCTACCTCTTAATCACTCTAGCAGTTATATTGGCTTCATACAGAACTAACAATATTTTAATGCCTGTTTACTTTAAAGCCTATTTACATTTATCTATTTATGTTTTCAATGGTTTATATTTAATTTCTGTGGATTAAAGTATTTTTTTCTGTCATTATGCTCTTATTGGCTATCAACGAATTTCCCAGGTATGTTACTTCATATCTCATAAACATAGCCAAACTTTGTTACTTTTTTTTTTTTTTTTGTGGTACACGGGCCTCTCACTGTCGTGGCCTCTCCCGTTGTGGAGCACAGGCTCCGGACACGCAGGCTCAGCAGCCATGGCTCACGGGCCCAGCCGCTCCGCGGCATGTGGGATCTTCCCGGACCGGGGCATGAACCCGTGTCCCCTGCATCGGCAGGCGGACTCTCAACCACTGCGCCACTAGGGAAGCCCTGTTACATATTTTGTATTACTAATATAAAATAAAATGATATTTAAATAAAAATAAGAGCATAAGCAAGCTATACTTCTCATTTCATTGTTTTGATCATTTATTATGTTCTAGATACTATGTAATGCTGAAAGACCACAAATATTATTAGACACAATCTTTGTTCTTGAAAAGTTCAGTATGGTTTCTTCTTCTCTACTCCTGGATATATTGACCTATGGTTATAAAAAATAAGCTTGGAATAGCTACATGTGGCCAAATTGTGACTTAATTGGCAGTCATTGCCAAACTTTATTAGGGAGCTCTATTACCCAGTGGTGGACCACAGAAATGAGGACACTACTATATTAATGACAGTGTTACCTATATTGGCCTCTTATTCTTTGTTAAACTATATTTTGAGACTTATGTATAGATCCAGTATAAAGTCAAACAAACATTAATGATTTTATTTTATTTTTTTATTGAAGTATAATTGATTTACAATGTGTTAGTTTTTGGTGTATAGCAAAGTGATTTAGTTATCTATCTGTCTGTATATATATATTTTTCAGATTCTTTTCTATTATGGTTTATTACAGAATATTGAATATAGTTCCCTGTGCTATAAGTAGGACCTTGTTGTTTATCTATTTTATATATAGTAGTTTGTATCTGCTAATCCCAATGTCTTTATTTTTTTTTAATATGTAAACCAGATTCACTTCTTTTGCCTCAAGCTTCTCTCTCCTTGTTATAGTGCCTACTCTTTCTCTATCTGCGTCTCAGCCCTGTCTAGTTTCTGAACCAATCTTGATGGATTTTAGGAGGAAGTATGTTAATGACCTTTGCTTCCCATCTGTCTTGAAATAGCCCATCAAATGTGGGATCTAATGGCCCTAACTGTTAAACTCCAGGGGTTCTTTCTGTGACTCTTCTCTAAGGATAATCAAACATGAGAATAAGCCTAAATTTTTTTCAGAGTTATTGTCAGCATTACTCCCTTTACTTTCACATACTGGTCAGTCCCCAGGATTGAACTTATATTTCGGACCGTGTTCTTCAATTCTACCTGATTCTTTCAGTCCCTTTAAAAACAGTATTCTTCCCTGAACCTCAGTTTTGAATGGGGAAGGTGAAATAGTTAATAGGTTTCTTTGGTTTAGCAATATATGCATTGTAAAATTGTATCAGTTTCCTGCTATACACATAGAAGTTACTCATATCAACAGTCTTTAGAATTGTTCAACATCTGGAGTGAAAACCTTGAAATTTGGGTTTAAGGACTCTTGTTTTGGGTTTAAGGACTATAAGTTACAATATTATGTCTTAGTACTTAAACTGTTATCTTTGTTCCAAGGTGCAAGATTAAAGAATGATGTTCAATGTTAATTAGAATGACAAGCAAGTTTTCACTTTATTTTTCCAAAGTGATATGGCCTTCTGTTTATCCATCTATTTCCCATCTGTCTATCTACTTTCATATTTTTATGTTGTCTGTGTTTGAGTTAAGCAGATTCTTTTTAATTATTACCTTCTAAGTCCATGCATATAAAACCAGGAGAAAAGGGCAACAGATGCTTTAATTACTCTCCTTATGTATTTGATATTAAAAAACAAAATTAGTTTATCTGAAATATGTACACAATGTCAATCCCATATGATTTTAATTTGGAGTTAGAATTGGCATTAATAAAATAAGCATTTGTGCCTATCGAGAATTTTAGATTTATTTTGTTGAACTATGCCTGACATTTAGCTTAGCTTGGGAAAGGTAAATAAAGCAGTCCCTTATTAATAGAAGAAATCATGTTTTTATGTAGGTTGTAATTGTGAATGCTCACTAAAAGAGCTATAATAATGAAATATTGAAACCAGAAAAAAACGGTACTTAGTGTTTAAGTAGAACAGACATAAGCCAGTTAAAAATCTAACTTTTTACATATGAAAAAGCCATGTTAGAGGCTAGTTTGCACCATAGTAGAATGGAATTGGAGAGCATATACCTTGCATTTTCAATCCTCCTTGTATATATAAGCTGTACTCTGGTTTCACTCCAGGCTCCTGTCTTGACTTACCAGTCTATTTTTTTCTGTTCTCACTCAAATGAATCCAACCGTCTACCACCTCCACTGCTACACCTGGACTTTACACAGATCAGTGCACATCTTTACGACTATAAACTTAAGAGTTCTCCAATCTCATTTGAGCCTTCAGAACTATTTGGAATCATTTTTCTTTTCTCCTTTCAACTTCCATTTAAATTTCCATAATATCTGTACCAAAACCTTTATTCTGGATCCTATTGTACTTACAGTACAATCACACTCAATAGATCGTTAATTCACAAGGAAGCCAAGATTATCAGGTGGGAAATCCTGTAACTTTGTATTCCCTCTTCTGAATACTACTGTCCTCATGTTCATTCTTCTCTTCTGACCCAGAGGCTGAGGTGCTCTCTCTTATCTACAAAGGTAGCTGCTTCTCCTGTACCCTAGAGACAATCTTCTGCTAGGTCTGTGAAACCCAGCTAGTCTTTTCAGGGGTCACTTCTCCTAAGCCTTCAAGGAAGCTCAAATATTCTCATCCTTTATCTACTTTTCCTTCAAGCCCTACTTCCCTTATTCAATTCTTTACCAAAATTTATGACAATGTAGCCTAGGCTTGCTTTTTCAAATCCTGAATTTCTATCTATCTATTAATTACTCTTAAACTGGGAATGTTTAGTGCCTGATGAAGCTGTCTTCCTATAGTCACCTCTTAATTGCCAATAGAGCTGCTCTTTTAAACCTCATCTTACTCATCTTTTGCCCTTGATACTGTTGATCACCCTCTCCTTGAAGAATTTGTACCATTAATTTCCAGGATTTTTTTTCTTAAAATTTTTATCCACATCTGAAAATTGCTTGTAAGGGTCCTTTAATAGTGTCTCCTTTGCTTGTCCTTTGGATTTTTGTATTCTCCAGAGTTCAATTCTTTAATTCTCTTTTCTTATTCTAACTTTTCTTACTCTAACATTATCCCTGAATATCATTTTGTATTTTCTTTTTTTAAAACATTTTTATTGGAATATAGTTACTTCACAATGTTGTGTTAATTTCTACTGTACAGCAAAGTGAATCAACTCTATGTACACATATATCCCCTCTCTTTTTGATTTCCTTCCCATTTAGGTCACCACAGAGCATTGAGTAGAGTTCCTTTTGCTATACAGTAGGTTCTCATTAGTTATCTGTTTTATACATAGTATCAATACTGTGTATATGTCAATCCCAATCATTTTTGTATTTTCAATTGCCATGTAAACCTGTATATCCTGAAGCTACTTCAAAATTAATATGTTAAAACCAAATGTTTATTTCTCCTCTTACAACAGGTTTCTATTCTAATATTTTCTATTTGAATGAAAATACTACAGTCTGCGCCATCTTTTAATCTGGAATCTGGGGGAATGCTAGGCTTTTGTGTTTTCCCTTCTCTTTCCCTCTTTCTTAACCTACTTTAATCAGTTCTAACTCTGAAAAATTATTGAATTCTAACTCTGAAAAATCATTGAATTCTAACTTTGAAAATTTATTGACTTTAGTTCTTCTTTTCATCCTTTCTGAAACTGCCTTTGAAGTCTTCATCATTTTTTTCCCTTTGGGTAAGCCATTTTATCTGATTTCCCTATATCTAATCTCACCCTCCTTTAAACCATCATCCACTCTGTCTCCTGAGTTATTGTCATTTCTCTATCAAAAATTCTCTTTAGTCTCCTTAATGTCCCCAGGATTCAAGTTCCTTGACTTGCCTGAGAAAGCTTTTTACAATTTAGTCCCAACCCAATTTTTAGTCTCATCATCCACTAGCCTGTATATGCAACTTTATTTCAGCTAAATTCATTTTTTCATCTTTGCTCATCTTTGGTTCACTCTGTCATTAAAGCTACTTCATTCCTTCTTCATCTTATAAATTCTTTTTTCCTCTTCAAAGCCTAGTCCAAATATCCGTTTCTCCATGTTGCATTTTACAACTCCTCAGTGGTAACTGAACATAAGATATTGATTTAGGAAATCAAATAAGGTCTTTCTTTTTTTTTTTCAGAGGAAATGAGTATGACTAGACATAGTTTTATCTTTCAGAAAGATTTTTTAAAAGTCATGCTTTCTCTTTGACCTGACTCTGCTGTGTCTTACCCAAATGTAAGGAGGTATTCCATTTTGCATTTTATCTAGGCACATATTTCAATAACATATTATTTATCATGGGTCTATGGGTTGCCTGGACTAGGCTCAGGTGATTTTGTCTGGGCTTAATCATCATTTGTGGTCACCTGGGGTTGGGTGTGGACATGTTGATATAGGTGATTCTACTGAATAAATTGATTCTGCTTCAAGTTGTATCTCATCCTCCAGAAGGCTGGCCTGAGCTTGAGCTCATGGTAGAGGCAGAGTCCCAAGAAAGCATGGAGGTACACAAAAGCTCTTAAAGCCTGGATTTGAAACTGGCACTCTGTCACTTCCATTCCATTCTGTTTGGACAAAGGAAGTCACAAAGCCAGCCAGGATTCAAGGGGGTAGTGGGACAGATTCTGAGCCATAAAGGGAGGAGAGCTGCAAAGCAACGTTACTGAGAAAAATGGAGAATTTGGGCATTTTTTCAGTCAATCTACAATAAATTGAAGGGGATATTTTAAAATAAGATATACCAATCACGTAATATTCTATAATTATTGAATCTTTTAGGAGTGAATGAGTAAAAAGAATAACATAGGGCTTACCTGGTGGCGCAGTGGTTGAGAGTCCGCCTGCCGATGCAGGGGACACGGGTTCGTACCCTGGTCAGGGAAGACCTCACATGCCTCGGAGCGGCTGTGCCCATGAGCCATGGCCGCTGAGCCTGCGCATCCGGAGCCTGTGCTCCGCAACGGGAGAGGCCACAACAGTGAGAGGCCTGCGTACTGCAAAAAAAAAAAAAAAAAAAAAAAAGAATAACATAGAAATAGGATAGGAATAATATGTTGTTGTTATACTGTGTTATGCTGTGTATGTTGTAATTCTGGGTTACCCCTCAGATTTCAGTTATTGTAAAATTTTAAATTATAGGGATTCATTAAAGTTTGATTCTTAATAGTAAATTGAAAGATTTGAAAAGATTAAAAATATAACAGTAAATAAAAACCATTTTCTTGGAATTAAAGTTATGCTAAAGTGCATCTTCAATATGATGACAGGGAGTTGACAATAAAATATCATAGTTTGAGAAAGTCAAGGAAAAGAATCTTAGATTATTCTAAAAATATTGTCAGTAGTGCTCCTGAATAATTTTGAGAACTCTTCTCCAGCAGGTATGTGGAAATTACCTGCAAGATGACTGGCTACAGTTGATATTGTCAATTTGTTCATGGCACGGCTTCCAAGGACTAGGCACCTGAAGCTTGCATTCAGTTGACAGAGAGGCATGCTTCACTGAAGTGGCATTGGAATACAAATAAACTGGATACCACTTAGAGATGTGAAATGCTACTGTGAGATGAAAGGCAAACCCCACTGAAAGTGACAGCAATATATTCTTTTCTAGCTAGGGAAAATATATAGGAAAAAGATGAGAGACCTTTTTAATGGAATAAAGAAAAATGATACTGCTTCTATAACCCAAGCCCCATGGTTCTTAATACAATTCAGTAAATGCCTCAAAATAGAAGTACATTAAACTTCAAGGCACTCAGAACACAAGTACTGGATTGCACAGTGTGGTAAAAGAAGTGATATTGAAAGCTGGTGAAGACACGTATAAGAGCTATGAAGCATCAACGATTTTGGAGTCATTTGACAGTCTCTCTGACGGTGCATAGTGAATTGAATGTGTTGTCATCCTCATTGAATATTTTTTGTGTGTTTCAAAATATGCCAAATGATAGATTTCTTCTTTTCTTAATAAATTTGAAGTTAATTGATCTCAAGACACTGACTTCACATCAAACTTAAAATCCTGACATTTTACCCACGTAAGCCATAGCCTGCTAAATAGTCTCATAGAAATGCACACTTCATTTTTAAACTAATCAAGCATGTCTTGCTCATTTCTCAAGACATGGTGGCATATTAAATGTCTAAAGGTTTAGCCATTAAGCTTTTGAGATATGAGTCTGAAGTAGTTGGCAAGAATGGCATATTAGCTACAGTAGAATAAAACTTGTTTGAGTTTTATTAAATGGAATGTGTGATTACAGTTTTAATCATCAGATTCTCATATAGCTACTTTTTACACATCCATTGTCTTGACATGAAATGCATGTATATATATACACATACTGATATACTTAAGGGCTCATATAATATATATTCCATATAAATATTCTACATGTGTGCATGAAAAATATACTATGCCTACAGCTCTCTTTATATATATCAAGATAATCTTAACAGTTTGTTTGACTAGCTTTCCCATATTGAACAAAAATCTTCTGAAAAGTTTTTGAGCATTTTTTGATTGCGTTTAAACAACACAAGGATGTACTAACATACTATAGTATAGCGATAATTACTTGTTTTACAAATAGCCAAGATGCTGTTTGTTTTTCTACTTCTAAGTTTTAAGTGCTTGAGTTTTATGTGTACACAAGAATGTGTTGACTAAGTCTTGCTCAGATTGTGAAATTTAATTTTCATGAATTTTAAGAACATCTAAAATTTACAAGTATATCTCTACCTACTGATGGCCAAATGAAGACAAGATATTTATTATAAACAAACAAATAGATTTAGTTATAGAAATATAAAGACATATAAATAATTGATTATTATTGAATAATTGCTTCTGCAGGATATGGATTTCTGGCAGTGTTTCAAGGCCCCGTCTGGTTGCAGGGGCTGAATGAGGGTGGGAATGGGGAGGTGACTCCTAGACTTTTCAGATCACAACACCTAGGTAAGCAGCCTTTTACTCCATCTACATATGAGATAAAATAACCATATTATATTTCTCAGATGTTTATCATGTCTCAGGACTGCTAAAGTTAGGATTTCCTCATATAACTATTTCAATATAATTGCTTTTTTACTCCATTTCATTCTTCATAACAGCATATTATGAAGAAAGAGATTTGTTACTCATCAAAATCTTTGCTATAGGTCATCACTAAATAGTGATTTGACCTTGGAAACTGTGTTCCTGACTTTCATTATTTGTAAAATAAGTTCAGACTAGCCATCAATAAAATTTGCCTAGTGTAAACATTCTTTGATTATGTTAGGTTTTCCAGTAGAGAATAAAGCATTTAAGAATCTAATATAGGGACTTCCCTAGTGGTCCAGTGGTTAAGAATCTGCCTTCCAATGCAGGGGACGCAGGTTCCATCCCTGGTCTTGGAACTAAGATCCCACATGCCACAGGGCAACTAAGCCCGTGTGACGCAACTACTGAGCCTGCACATTCTAGAGCCCCTGTGCCACAACTAGAGAGAAGCCTGCGTGCCACAATGAAAAATCTCACATGCCACAACGAAGATCCCACGTGCCACTACTAAGACCCAACACAGCCAAAAAAAAAAGAAAAATAAAAATAATAATCTAATATAAAGTCTATGGAGCAGACATTAGTAATGTGGAACCCCTGTCTATCTGTCCATCCATTGACTGATGGATAGATACATTAAAAAATGCATAGGGAGAAAAAGAGTGTTACCTTCATTCATATGTAACTCCCATTTCATATACAGACACATATGTAGAGGGAAAAGTGCATAGGTGTTTGTGTAGGAAATAGGAGTTACATATGGATGAAGGCAACACTTTTTCAATGAGAAGCTAGATTTTTAACATAGCTCATCCTGACTACTAATTGTGATTTAGAGGAACAGATAAGAAATGATAAATTAGTTTTTGGTTTCGTGCAGTTCTGTGTTGTTTAAGCCATCCTATCACATCTTATTCCTATTGGAGTAACACACATGGGGAAAGTAAATTACTTTTGACATTTTAACACACTTGAAGCACAGAGTAAACCTAGATTATAGTGTAGTGCCACCATTTTCTCCCTACTCTGCCCTATGTCTTTTCTCTCCACCACTTATTTACCTTTTTTCCATTATAGGTTTTTTCTTCTAGCTGCTTGCTCTCCTCACTTTACTCATTCAATTTCTTTTCGTTGAGATTTTGGAGCAAGGTGAAAAGAAAGACTCAGGAACAAGGAAATAGAAGTAAAGTCAATTTTGGAACAGTAATAGAGATAGCCATTGCTTAGAGGATAGCGATTGACTATCCTCTAAGCAAGGATGATATGAAAGAGAAAGCAAAGGCAAATGCTCTTCCTAATTCAATGGGCTGTAACATAAGGACTTGAATCTTTAGGATTACTTACAAAAATGCTATGCTAGGAAAACCACATATGTTGGAAACAGTGCTGCTGAGTTAGTTCCACCACCATGGAAGATTAATACTGCTTTGTGAGGATTTTCAAATATTACCAAATCCTATTAATGAGGACACATCATGATTTCCTTCCTCTCTGCTTTTGACATTAAGATACGTCAGCTAGTTGGTTCATATGGTATCATATTGGGCCTATCTTAGAATCTCTTGGGAGTGCTTTAAAAAAATAATTAGATGAGATCCACGAAATCAGAATCTCCAGGTTGCATCACTCTTTTTTTTAAAGCTCCACAATCATTCTCTTTTGCAGCTAGGTTCAAGAACTGCTGAACTATAATAAGAACAAGAAGAGAAAGGAATAGCTTCATCCTAGACCTCCAGCAAATCCCCAGGAGACGTAATAAATTTTAGTACTCTATAGCATACTCTTAAGGAATGGCTATTTACTGAATGCACTGGACTCTGCTAGCCAGAACCCCCTTTCTTTTAGCAGCTAATCTGTCTAGACAGAGCCCTGGAATATCATGTTTTCCAACCACATAAGAAAGTACATGACCAAGTGCGTTTACCACATGGCAGAAGGAGTCTCAGGAGAGCCAAAGAGAGACCAGATTATTTGACAAAATTTTTCTATAGAAGTTCTGCCTTTGGTTAATGTGGTGTATTGGATGATGTTTTTTTCCCAACTGTGTCAGTCAGGTCAGTCACTTCTCCCAAGCAGTAAAGAAATGGGAGAGAGGGGACAGTTTTGTTACTTGAAAATTGTTTTATCCTGGCATTTAACATGAAAGTCCTTCATGGAAGCATGGTGACAAGGGAATTAAAAAATCCCTATTGCCTACATTGGGTCCCAATCAAAAACTGTGCTAAGTGTCAACGGGTAGAATTGGATCTTGGTGTCACATTTAAAGACCTTACAGTTCAAAAACTAATTTTAATTAGTTTTTAATTAGATGACAAGATTTCTTCCATTTTTGTAGAATAAGTCTAAAATAGTGATATTGTTAAATGTAAGGACATTTAAAATATAAAAAAATTACATATATTATGTATATATAAAATATAATTATATATATTGTATAAAAATAATTTTTAAAAGTTTCAGTGTATCCTAAGAAAGCTATCAGATATTGATTCACATTATTTAGTGCAATGTCATTTATAATTATGGAAAAAAGAAAAGAATCTCAGTTACCAACACTAGGGAAGAGTGAAAAATAAGTCATATCAACACAGTGGAATAGTATGCTGCCATGATAACTGTGCTACAGAATATTTAATAATACAGAAATGCTCATGATAGTTTAAAAATAAAAAGCAAGTTAAAGAGCATATAGATGATGTTCCTATTTCAGCATATATGTGTATATATGTAGATAGATACAATTATATGTGCATATACACACACACATACACACCTATACGTATACATGTACACATATATATACACTATATTAGTTTTCTGTTTCTGCTATAACAAATTACCACAGTTTTGGTGGCTTGAAATAACAAATTTATTATCTTATAGCTCTGTAGGTTAAAAGTCCAGCACCATCTCACTGAACTAAAATCAAAGTGTTAGTTGGCCTGTGTTTCTTTCTGGAAACCCTGGGGAAGAATCTGTTTCCTTTCATTTTCTAACTTTGAGAGGCCACCTGTGCTGGTTGGTTTGTGGCCCGCTTTCATCCATCTTCAAAGCTGAAAAATATGTTGAGTCCTTCTCATATCACATTACTCTTTCCTCTTTTTCTGCCTCCATCTTCCACTTTTAAGGACTCTTGCCCTTACATTGGGCCCATCTGAACAATCCAGCATACTCTCCTATTTTAAGGGCAGTTGACTAGCAACCTTAATTCCATCTGCAACCTAATTCCCCTTTGCTCTGCTACCTATCAGATTCACAAATTCCGGGGATTAGGATGTGGAAATCTTTGGGGGGCCATTATTCTCCCTACCATGCACACACACACACACACACACATATACACACACACATACACACACACATATACACACACACATACACAGAGAGAAATTCTAAAGATATATATCATAGCATTAATAGTAGGTGGCTGAGTTGTGGTATTCTCCTCTTTATATTTCTGTTATTTAGATTTTCCATAGTAAGTACAATTGAAAAAAGTCTAATAAATCCTATTTTTTTTTTTACTGCCTTTAATTTATATTTTGCTACTCATTTACTGGATATTTTCAAGACAAATATCATCCATCGAAGTTTATAACTTGAGCATTTAAAAAGTAATTTATTTTAAAAGTTGATGGTGCACTGAGTGAACGTCACATACTCAGAGGCTTAGAAAAGAGGCCAACCAGCAGAGGAGATCTGGCCTTCTCGGCCATTGATTTCTGCACAATCAGTTGACTCGGATCATGCAGTTAATCCAATTCAGTAATTAAGAAAATGGAAAAGACCAGCAGTGTGGTTTTTAGGTCCAGTTTTCTTTCTTTCTTTTATTTTTTTTTATGAGACAGAGAAAGCAATGTCATTTTTTCCAGCCTGTCTGCAGAGTCACAAAAGTGAAAAAACAAACAAATCAAAGGCATTTTTCCCCTTCTGCAGTGAAATAATATTTTCTAGAGACAATAATAAAATATATATCACTAATTCTCATGGGAACCCCATGTAAACAGAAAATAAAGCTATAGTAATATTATAATCTGTGAGTCATACTAAAGTTATATGAATACTTAGCTTAAGGAAAATAAATGTAAGTCAAAATAGAGCAACCTCAGCTTGTTGAAGCCTTTACAGATACCTTTTCATATCTGAAATGGAATAATTCCATTTGCTCTGAAATAAGAAAAAATATAAACAAGTCAAATTTGAGTGCCAGTAAGTATGATGGTAATAAAGTAAGTGTGGTCTGTATGTCACTCCTCATTATAATTTGATGAATAATTACATTCAAACATCATGTAGAAAAGAAAATAAATATTTGTTCTTTTATTCTCTTAAAATACAGAAAATGGCTTAATTAGGTACTGTGCTAAAGGATGCATGTTAACAACTATTGGAATTATAACTAGTTTGCTCTTTGTGAAATTAATCCTTTTTTAAAATCATAAAATAAGACCTTTACTTCTCTCTACATCTTTATTAATTACACAGTATTTCACAGGCTTTTGTTGAATTGAAGAAGGAAAATTAGTCAAGAAAAGGTCACTTTCTTTCTTTACCGGTTGTATGCTAATTAGGAACAACTTGTGAGGTGATAGAATATTTGAACTGTGGTAGATAATAAATGATAAAATATATAGATGAAATGAGAAACATGGGAAGAACATGAGGTCCTATTATCACAGCTGGGAAAGTTTCGCTCCTACTTGAAGCCTTAATTCTTTCCTAGGATATGTGGCAATTTGTGGCCCCAAATCACCTCTCTTTCACTTTCAGATGTATCTTTTTTTTATTGCTTTAATAAGATCGTTTGACATGAGCTTTCTAAACTATCCATTCATCCACCTGAAAAAGTTCCATATATGATCACCCAATTCCTCCTGCTAGTGAAGAGGAAAGGTCACTTTACTTTTCTAGGACTAATCCTTCCACCTGGATTATTTCCCCTCTGATGACCTTAAGGACTTCAGTCTACAAAATACACGTTATCATTAAAATGACCATCTAATATATCACCCCCAACGTGACACTTTAAAGCTGCACTATTCAATATAGTAGCCACTAGCCACATGAAATTTATGTTAAATGAAATTATTGAATTACACTAGTCACATTCAAGTGTTCAATAGCCATGTTGGCTGATAGCTACCATGTTGAATACTCTGGATATAGAACATTTCCATCATCACCAAAAGTTCAGTTGGACAGTGCCATGGTGGAGAGTGAAGCTGGGCACTATTAATAATAATTCTAGGAGAGCAGGTATAAACTGGCCACTGTCACCAGCAAACCAGGACATATGGTCCACTTATCTTCAACTGTCTTTCTACTGGCTCCTTCTTTTCTGTGTACAGATGTATAAGTTGTCCCTATATCAAAACATAATGAACATTAACAACAACCAGCTGATGTACTCCTACATTGAAGTTTATTTGTGTATTTAGCCAACTAAATAAAGGTAAAAATTAGCCAAACTGTTTTTTAGCTATCAATAGACAAAGCAATTACTTGATTCAGTTTGTTTCTATGCTACAACTAGTTGTTGCAGAACACTATAGCTAGTAATAGTTGCCATTAACTGAGCATTTGTGATATGCTTTAATATGGTGGTGAATGTTTCATATTTATTATTATTGTATTATTTAATCTTCATAATAAGCATTGAGTGAGTGATTTGAGGCCAGCAATTGCTATGGGAGTTCTGAGGAGCCAGTAAAGATGGAGAATCCTATCTGAGATTACCTGAAGTGAGTGAGAAATTGGAAGACAAAAATTAGAAGCTGGAGGAACTCAATGCTGAGGCTAATTGCAAAAAGGAGGAGCTGAATTTTAAAATAAATAATAGAGATGCAATCAAGAGTCTAATAGAAGATAATCATGGACTAAAGCAGGGAAAGCAAGAGGAATCTTGGACAATTTATCTAAACAATTTCATACCTTTGGCTTGTTTTAATGGGTAAGTATAGGGTCTGTGGATGTGTCAAACTGGCAGACTTATATAATTTCATAGCACAAAGGAGGGCAAGCCCTATGATGACATTACCTGACTTATTGTGTCACTAGTACATTTCAACTTATTGGATATTATTAAATCTGAACTCAACCTAAGATTTTTATGCATCCCTTGACATTGCCATTTGGACTCTTTTTCAAGCTGGTCAAGTCCTTTTTCAAAACTGGAATTATGCATTTAAATATGATGCTGTAATTTCCTCCAATAGATCTAAGCAAGATTTTTGAAATTCATTTTTTTTCTAAGTAATATCTGTCAAATATAGGAAGTAATAAGGTATTCAGAGTTTTCTTGGGAAGGGGGTGTGTGATTTATAAGAAAATAAAGATAAAAGTGTGAAAACATAAAGTCACAAAATTGCATTTTCAGAAAGGATCTTGCATGGAAAACTCAAAAAGCATATATAGTATACCTGGCAACAAAGAAGTATTTATATTTTGAGTTCTGTATCAGGCTTAAAATACAGGCTAAAGAAAACAACTCTAAATTATTTCCTTCCTTTGAAGAAAATAGAAATGTGATTTGGGAGTTTAAAAGAGTGGGCGAATTATGTACAGGTGCTTCATCACAAAACATTTGGTATTGTAAAATGTAAATGTTTATAATTAAAGAAACTGTTGCAATATCATTTCTTTTACAAAACATATCAGATATCCGGAGCATTTTTTTTTTAAAGACAAGAAATTGAACTTACCATAAAGACGTTGACCAAGATAAAGGAGAAAACGATACTTTCTCTTCTTCATTATGCACCTATGCCACTTCGATTCAATATGCTCTATTCCAAAAACTTACATTAACTCCAATCATGTATACAGCTAAAATCTTGGTAATTTATCAAGTATTAAACTTTTTTCTTGAGTGACAACATGATTTTCAGTTCATCTGAAAGAAGGAATGTGAGAGGATAACTTAGATCATTTCAAAAAATATGAGTTATGAGGATAGATTTTCCTTATTAGATATTAAAATATATAATAGAAGTCCAATAATTGAGAAAATAATTTGGTGCTGGACCAAGTTCAGGCAAGTAAAAGGAGCAAAATGAAAATTCCAGAAATAAGCCCAAATTAAATAAGACTAAGCATTTTATTAAAATGGCATCTCAATCAGTAGATAAAGGAAGGATTATCTAATAACTAGGCAGCCACTGGGCAAAAGGGAGGGAATATCCATTATTGACATCTTCACAAATTTCAGACATATTATAGACATGTAAAAATGGGACCCTAAATTCAAAAGAAGGTGAATATTTAGCTAAATTTGAAAGTAGAGAATTACTGTATAAGCTTATTAGCAAAACAAAGAAGAAAACGGAAAAGACTGATTTATTAATGCCCGAAAATTAAATAGCTCTGTTTCAAAAATAGCGTAAAGAAAATTATAGGACAAACTAAAAGAGGGAAAAAAGTTTTCATTAAATATGTCAAAAAACTATGGTCCCAATTTTTCAAAAATATTTTTTCAAATGAGTGGTCAAGCTAAAAATTAGGGGTCCAACTTCATACCTCATCCTAACACTTCACACCCAATCCATCAATAAGAATATCACTATCTCCAAAGTATTTCCCTACTGTGACCAGTTTGTTTCATCTCTGCTATTGTAGCTCTGGTCAAGCCTCATTCCCTCCTCCTTGAATTCTGACAACAGCCTTCTGACCCCACTCTTCCCTTCTGAAAGTTTATGCCCCCTGGAACCCAGCATGACCTTTTAAAAGTTTAACTCATCATTCTCCAGTTTAGAAATCTTCAAAGGTTTTACCTTGCAGGTAGCAAAATAACCCCCTGCCCATGGCCACTATTATTCTTGGCTCAAGGCGTTTGCAATGACTGTTGCATCTGCTGTTCCTCCAGATCTTCCCCTGATTAATTCTCATTATTCACATCTCAAACTATGTTTCCTCCTCAAGAGATACTCAGTTGCCATCTGAGCTAAAGCAGTTTCTCTTTCCTCCTCTATCACATTGTGAACTTTTTCATAGTACTTGCTACTTCATTTCTTTGTGATTTTTTGTGGTGTTTGTTTTTTTAATCCCACTTCCCCCTAGAAAGCCAACTCCTTGAGAAGAGATTGCTCTCTGCCCATTTTACCTACCTGTCTAGCAGGTAGAAACTGATGCTTGGCTAAATATACTGCAGTACATCAGTACAAAGGAATGTACAGTAATATAGAACCTATGCATACAAAAAACTGAAATATACACACAGAGGAGTTAAAATAAGATCTTAACATGATAGAAATATGCTGGTGATTCTTTTCCTTTTTTTCAATTTAATTGAATTCTTCCCTTATGACTAGAAACTAAAGATCTTTGCTAAAGAAAAAGTAGTTTGATGTAAGAAGTGGAAAATAGGCTTTTGATATCAATCCTGTTTTTGAGCACTAGCCAATTCATAGGTCAAGACAACTGTTTTGAACTCCTAACAATATAAGAATTTTAAACTCCTTAATGACATATCTTACACTGTAAATAGAATCCAAAAGTAAGTGAAACTTTTAAATTTATTTTCTTTAAAATTTAAAAAGGCCCAATGGTATTCTATTTATGATTCCCAAATAAAGTACCACTGAGCTCTAATTCTTATGTAGTTTTTTCATTGGAAGCTGTGCATAAAAGTGTTAACATAGCAGATCTGAGACTGCTTATCCTTACAAGGCCTGTTTACAAGGTTGGCCCTTTGCTGACATCTGGGAACTTTGATTTTCCACCATTAACTGGTAAGAGGGCTCACCCTGACCAAACTATTTGTCTAAACAATATAGTTTTTGCTGAACACCTACTTCCTTTCTGAGTGTCTGGAATTTCGGTATGTACCAGGCAGAGGCTGCCTACTTGACAACCCCCAGTAAAAACTCTGGGCACTGAGTCTCTGAGCTTCCCTGGATGGACAATTTCGTACACGTTGTTACAACCCATTTCTGGGGAATGAGGGACTTGTGATGTGACTCCACTGGGCCAAGACCCTTGGAAGCTTATGCCTGGTTTCCCCTGGACTTCACTCCATGTGCCCTTTTCCTTTGCTGACTTTGTTGTATATATTTTTTTGCTGTAATAAATCATAATCCTGGGTACAATTACATGCCACATCCTGTGAGTCCTCCTAGCAAATTATTGAACCTGGCAGTGGTCTGTGGTCTTAGGGAGACTCCGGCACAGAAGCTAACTTGCAGAGTAGGATCTCTAGCCCTTCTTTTATATGTTTGTGTTAGCTATATTATGATTAGCATATAGGATTTCTCCTCCATAATATGATATAATGAATCCATAGCACACCTCCCTGCGTGGTGCTATTGCACTTAACTGATTCTCACAGGGAGAATCTCCAAGTGTAATCAGACTCCAAGTAAAATACAGACTCCTGAGTCTGACTGGGCTGAGTCCTAGGTTGGGTTGAGAAACCAGGTTCTTCTTTTTTTTTTAAACCAGGTTTTTCTTGCTGGAATGCAATTTAGGTCTTGGTGACACCCCATGGGAAACTATGTCCCTTTATTTCTCTAACTGAAATTTATATTTAGTGCCATCCAGTAGGAAGGGGAATAGTAGCTAAGAGTCATATTACGTAGAACAGAATTGGGTAAATTATGATATCTGATTCATAAGTAAGACCAGGTGATTTTTTTCCCCTTGTTTTTAAAATTTGCTTGGGTGGGTTATAATGAGTGCCATTGTTCTCAAAAGGTGTTTTTCCCCTTTAGACTTTCCACTACTATGGAAAACAAGCTATGCTCTTTGTTTATGGAATCAAACACATAGCAACATGATGTGTCTGTCTTGAGGCATTTGTTACCTGGTATTGTGGTCTGGAATGTGGTCAAGCACAGAGATTTAGCTCATGGTTCTCCTCTGTCACCAAGCAGCTATGTTACCATGGGTAAATTCCTTAATATTTTAAGTATCAGTTTCCTCACTGGGAAGAATAATAACATTATTGTCTGTTCTCTATGGTTCTTAGTAATGAGGTAAGAGACACAGTGTTTACGTGGTCATTAAATAATGGTTCTCTTCCCATACTGAGTATAGATCCAACTGAGATTAAACATAATCAGACATAAGGAAATAAAGATGTCAACTGTATTACTAAGAAAGTTAGTTGGAGGACATGACTTTAGATCCACAGCCAGGTGTGCTTACCAGTATTTCACCCCTGAGTCAAACTCACTAATCCAGTCACTGGCACAACTGAATAACTATAGGCTTCCCCTTCAGGGGACACTCCACAGCAGAGAGAAGACCAAACTGCACCCATCTGCTTGGCAGACTAGCTTGTGACAGGGTCAGTTGGAGTTCAGTCATGTTCCTTCAAAGCTCACTAATTGGAGAAGTCATTTTTTCTCTTTGGCATGAGTGAGAGATGCAAAGAAGAATCAGAAGTAATGCTCTACTCTGGTTGAAGTCTCTTCAGAAGAAAAATAATTTTTCATAAAACAAGGCTGAGTACTGTGTATAATAGAGAAGGTGTCCAATAATGTTTACTGTGATATTTACTATGAATGTTCCATGAAAGGCCAAGGACCTTGAGATCAAGGCCATGTCTAATTTACCTCTTATCCTCATGATGCCTTGGCACCTGGCACTAATAGATGCTCTGGATGGGTTTTGTGAATATGTGGAGGAATATTATGCAGAACACTGCTATTCCATGCCTTTATTCTGGTGGTTTGAACAAATACAGTGGTTAAGGACATTGAAACATGTGCTGGGAAATGTTAATTCTAAGCTGACTCAGTCTTAGTTGTTTGTTTGAATTTAGCATAGTCACTTAATTGTTCACTAAGATATAATGTTAATGATAGCCCTGCTCCATATTTCATGGCAATACGATAAAACAGTGAATGTGAGAGTGTCTTGGAAAATATGTAAAATGTATGATGCAAATGCTAGAAAATTCATAGGCCTGCTTTTCACATTCAAAGAAAAAGAAAGGAAGCTGTAGCATACTTATGTTATGCACACTGGCTTGCTCATATCTTATTCTTAAAAACGCTAGTGTGATTCATTTGTGTCTCTGCTCATCCATCATTTCTATGAACAAAAAACGTTAAATGACTCAAGGTGGTACAAAGATGAGTTATATTTCCCTCTATTTTCCAAATTTTTGAAAATGAGCATATGCTTCTTTTTAAAAAATGGATGTACTATAAAACCTGTTTATTTAAAAACAAACACCCTCCAGCGGATCCTTGCTACCTATAGATAAAAGTTCAAACCCCTCAACATTGTATTCAGTTGGGTCTTCTACAATCTGGGCCCAATTTTTCTTTATCAATTATCTCCTTTCATTCTTCTATATGTACCTTGCTCTCTAAAAAATTTAGTGCTACTCTGTGTTTTTCAAATGCTGTCAAGCAATTTTTACCTCTCCATAGTATTTCTTCTTCCTTGAGTGCCATTTTACTGTCTGCCTTTTAGCGCTCTGTTCTTCAAGATTTAGACTGAATCCTAGTACTTTCACATCCTTGTCTGATCTCCTCATCCAAATCTTGTGTCCCTCTCCATATGGAACTTCTACTTTGTTTGGTGTCATGTGTTTTCTGACACGTCAGCTTCCTTCTTGCTTGCATTTGTATTCATCATAGTGCCCAGCAGTGTGCCTTGTTCCTCGTAGTCATTTTCTAAATGTTTATTGAGTTGAAAAAAACCTCAGTAAAACAGATGACCCAATGACGACTGTCCCTCAGTGGTTTTACCTGAAAGCACAAAACTATTGCCTCGGGGTAGCATAATTTAGAAGAATGAAAGCACTGAACATTAGCCATTTTTAAACGTTTAAACGTCAAGAAAATCTAATAATGAGCACGTTAAAATTTGTTTTTTTTGTTTCATTATTTCCCTGTTTTAGGTATTACTGATTAACTTGTAATCAGCATGCTAATGAGGTCCCTTGTGGGCTACTTTACATCTTTAAACTATACCCATAAGGTGAGCTGCAAATATACCCCTTAATCACAATTAGAATCTAATGAAATACTTTAAATGCAGCAATGTGTTATTGACCCCATTTCTGGGAAATAGTTTAAAACACATCAAAATGGGTAAACAGTATTATATTTGCGAGAGAAAGACACTGCTTCACTTAGAATATGTCTGTGTGTGACATATATGAGGAAATCCAACTGAATAATACTGTTGTCTCATCTTACAAATATCATGTGAGATATAACTAACATTAAAAGGTATTATGTGCCTCAATATTGTAAAATAATTAGAATAATAAAATTAGAAATATCACAGCAATAGCCATTAGCTACATATTATACAAAATGAAAGAGAAGAAAATATGCTATGTTACATACATAGCATATATTTTACATAAATATAATGGCAGAGCAGGTTATCATCTTAGCACAAAGAATAGTCAGTAAATATTTTGCAGGTAGATAAGCTGTCATGATAACATTTCCATCTGTGTTTTCCACAGGAGATGCCAAATATAAGCACTATATTCATCATTTTTGGCTTAAAAAAGTTAGCGCCTTTGTCACCTGACTTAAATGACATTGTCCTTAATACATTTTACAAATAAAATGTAAAAGAATAAGATAATTAAAATCCATTTAGGATAGTTGAAAATGAAGGTATTTTCTTATTAAAATTTACATTGCACACGTAAATGAATTTCACCAAAATCATCTCAAGTGCCAAATGTGAAATCTCTGTTAGTTATTCCAAACTGTCTAGTTTAAAAATTCTTTGCCTTTCAGAAAATATATTCCCTGCTCTCTTATCCTGATAATTGGAATATTTAAGCAGTAAAACAGTTCTCAACATAATAAAACAATTATGCAGAATTCCTCAAAAATATCATGCAGCTCCTTTCCTGCGACATACCGTTATAAATATTCAGTGTGCATCAACTGTTTACTTATTATTTTCATATAATTTGTAAAATAAAAATTCTTCCCCAGTCGAAATTGCTCTTTAAATTTTTTTCTTATTATCGAATTGGATGGCGTAGAAAAGCATTCTCACAGACAGCCTCATTCAAGTTGACTTAATTATTTTTTTCATCCAATTTTATTTGTTGCAGCACAGTGTAAGTTAAAGAGTAAATATGACATTTCATCACAAGAAAAAAATTGTAACTATGTATGATGATGGATATTAACTAGACTTATTGTGGTAATCACTTTGAAATACATACAAATATTAAATTACACTGTTGTACACCTGAAACTAATATAATGTTATATGACAATTATACTAAATTTTAAAAAGTTTAAAAGTAAATATGACAGTGCATACTGGACAGAAAAAAAATTTCAAGTCATATACATTTGACTCCTAGTGAAAGTCACATTCAAACATTCTTATGCAAGCTTTTAAAGAAGGTTAATGGGATAAATAAGTTGGTGGATCTGGACATCCTAAAGGTGTGTAAGTAATTTCTTTTATCAAGGAGCAACATTGTTCTGAAAGTAGAAGGTTGAGGGGGAGGCTTATGTTCCACATAGTCCTAAAATTTGTATATTTTAGGATTTTGAGGTTTCGTTTCATAGGAGAAATACAAGCACTTTCGTTATAAAATCTTAAGTCATGATGACAAAGGCCTTTGCCCTATGTCATTTGGAAATTTGGAAAACGAAGATTTCAATTAATATGACTTTTTATCTGGCTAATGGTAACATAAAAATATCTGCTGCAAGTATTAGATAAGTTTATAAAACTTTAAAAATTTGTCCTTATTAAAAAAATTTATTATTAATGTAATTTGGTATTTATAGCCTTCTCCAAGGCTCTCAGGAGTATTTTAGGGAATAGAATTTCTTGAAAAACAGTGTGAGAGACAAAACTACACAACTCAAGCAGGATCAAATGACATACACTTCAAATATTGGATGAAAGGGTATCAACATCCATCTCTATAAAATTTCTATTTTTTGAAACAATTTGGAATTTAACAAAAAATAATGTATAGCTTTCAAGGCTTAGGAAGGAGTAAAAGATATGTGTTAATGGTCATGATATGAATTTTAGGATGTTAGGGCTCATAAAATGAAGTGGATGCAGAAGTTGAAGGGAGGAAAAGAAACACAGGAAGCACTCATTTTATCGATATTTTGGAAATCCAACAGGCGAGGCATTTTCACATATATTGTGTCCTCAGCCTGCATTAATAACTCTTGGCCCTGTCCGTTCCCCTGTTAACTCCAAAGAATCACAGTCATCATTAGCAGTCTCAGAGTCCATGTCCACTTTCTTCCAGTGACAGTTCCTTGTCTTCTGGCTGTTGCATTTTAAACTCATCCTTTGTGTCTCCATCTTAGGGAGCTTGAAGTTGTTGGAAGTTCCTACTCATAACAACCCATAGTTCAAAATTGTTAGTAATTTTGCCCAACCTTCTTCTCTCCTTGATGAGTAAATTATTTTTATTATAATGTTAACTTAAATATATACATGTAAAATTAATAGCAATTTTATCCTTACAAATTACAAAATTAATTTTTGCTAATTAAATACGAACAAAACTTCAAAACCAATGAAATCCAAATAATCTGCCTTAACTTGATGGGCTAATGATGATATTTTGAATGTTATTATTATTTTTTAAATTAAATTAATTTATTTATTTATTTTTAATAAATAAATAAATTGCATTGGGTCTTTGTTGCTGCAAGTGGGCTTTCTCTAGTTGCGGCGAATGGGGGCTACTCTTCGTTGTGGTGCGTGGGCTTCTCATTGTGGTGGCTTATCTTGTTGCAGAGCACAGGCTCTAGGCACATGGGCTCAGTAGTTGTGGCTCACAGGCTCTAGAGTACAGGCTCAGTAGTTGTGGTGCACAGGCTTAGTTGCTCCATGGCATGTGGGATCTTCCTGGACCAGAGCTTGAACCCATGTCCCCTGCATTGGCAGGAGGATTCTTAACCACTGAACCAGCAGGGAAGTCCCTGGTGATATTATTTTGGAGGAACTAAATGAAGTAGCAATGTGAATAAGGTGCTGAGTTTTCACATCCACATTTTACCCCTGAGGTTTTAGTGATGGCTGAATTTGGTCTCTCCTCTTCTCTCTTGCAACTACTGTTAAAACTTTTCTCTCAGGAGTGTGTCTTGACATCACCCGGCCTGAAGCTGATATAGAATGCATTTTCCACATAATAAATCTGCTCTGTTTTATCATTCATAATTCTTTTTTTAAAGGGTTAACTGTTATGTTATTTTATTATTTTTTAAATTTATTAATTTATTTTTATTTTTGGCTGCCTTGGGTCTTTGTTGCTGCGCTCAGGCTTTTCTCTAGTTGCAGTGAGCGGGGGCTACTCTTTCTTGCGGTGTGCGGGCTTCTCATTGGGTGGCCTCTCCTGTTGCGGAGCACGGGCTCCAGGTGCGCGGGCTTCAGTAGTTGTGGCATATGGGCTCAGTAGCTGTGGCTCGCGGACTCTAGGGTGCAGGCTCAGTAGTTGTGGCGCACGGGCTTAGTTGCTCCGCGGCATGTGGGATCTCCCCGGACCACGGCTCGAACCCGTTTCTCCTACATTGGCAGGCGGATTCTTAACCACTGCGCCACCAGGGAAGCCCTATCATTCTTAATTGTTGACAGTAATATTTTTGTTACCTGATACCAAAGAAATCTTAGTCAAAAAATGCAAACTCCAGGCACCAAATTCCCATACTTTTTAAGATGGTGCTTGAGATAGTCCAAAACATACTTATATTTTTATTACTTTCTGAGATTAACACAAAATGACAGTACAAAATGTGAAAGTTCTCATATGAAAAGCTTAGATTTAAGAAAACATTGATTTCAAGCACAGAACGTAGGCTTTCTCTGGTTTCACTAGGAAGGTTCTGTATTTCCTAACTTTTTATCATTAGTCATGTAGCTCTCAGGATATTATTAGAAATGGAGATGACAAAACATGCCTCACTATGTCATTAAAAGATCAAAGTTGCTTAGCATAAAGGAAATACTTAAAATATGTTACTTATATACATGTATATATGATGTCTCTTAGTAATATTCCGTAAGCTTTTTCTAGGCATTGTACTATGTTCTTCAGATGTATTTTCTTACGTAATCCTTACAACGAATCTCGAAATTCTTAGATATAAAACTAGGTCCAGAGAAATTGGTATATAGTGCTATCAGTAAGTAAGCTAGTAAATTGTAGAGCTTTGATTCACACAGAAGTGTCTTACTCCAGAGGGCATGTTTGTAATTGCCACACTATACTGATGAGAATTTTTAGTATTAAATGTAGCTTTCAAGATTTCAGATTAAACATAGCAGATTGAACAAATATGTTTATTTTTGCTTCCTTTCCAAACCACATTAATATGACAGTAAAGTAATTTTAAAAAGAGATAAACCCATTAAGGCCCAGGTAAGGGGAGAGTTGAAGGCAGTGATACAAAGATGTCAACAACATTTTGGGAGACTGAAAGCAGATGAACCAGTTGCTAGTGACATGGCAGGAGGACAGAGCTGAAACCTAATTTCATACAGAGGAAGCAATGAGAAACAAAAAGATTTGTGTTTCTGAAGCACTAGAAAGGTTCAGGAAGTCTTTATACTGGAGTGCAAGGATCAGTTGAAAGTTTGTATAAGAAATAGTTAGGCCCTTAGGGTTCCTCCCTGGTCCAAGTATTCTAGGGATTTTATCTCCTTGACTCTGCCAGGAGGCTGATACTTTGGGGGTACTGAACCAGAAGTGTTCCATACAGGGACATGAGGAATCCCTGAAAGTGGAGGGGAGGCACTATATATAGAGTAATGGTGATAAGTGGTGAAACCATAGTTCTTGCACTTGCTCAACTCTCAGAATGCCATCAGCCACCCTTACAAGTATGAAAAGTCAAATTTGGTTTTCAGGGTCATAAATATCTTTACAGAGGAGGCGTTGTTTGAGAAGGGACCAATATGATTTAATGATCAAGAATTCCTTGACTTTAAGCTAGACATCATGATTATGTTACTTTTATAAAAAACATTTATTATAAAAATAGGATGATTTACAGAAATGAAGGAAATGTTGAAAAGCCGATCTTCAAAAGACAGAAGGAAGCTTCACATATCTGAAAGTCAGGAATCAGTGAGCCATGATCATATGAAGTTATCTTAGTGTGTCTGATATCCAACAGATTTCAATCCTGGTGTAATTCCAGGAGTAGAGCATCTTCCCAGCCTCGTTTGGAACACATATGGTCCCCCTAGCAAGAGGAAGGCAAGGCAGAGATCAACAGCCTATCAAGGTTCTGTCCTGGGGGCTTGAAGTAGTTCTCAAAGTGCAACTGGGATACCATGACTAGAAGAAGAAGGAATGTATGCCAGAGGAGCACAGATAGTGGGTACCATTAGAAATGTCAGATTTATCCACTCCTCTGTTGATGGACACTTAGGTTACTTCCCTGTCTTGGCTATTATAAATAGTACTCCAATGAACATTGGGGGCTAGAGATTGTCATACTGAGTGAAGTCAGACAAAGATAAATATATGATATCGCTTATATGTGGAATCTAGAAAAATGGTACAAATGAACTTATTTACAAAACAGAAATAGAGTCATAGATGTAGAAAACAAACTTATGGTTACCGGGGGGAAGGGGGGGAGGGATAAACTGGGAGATTGGGATTGACATATACACACTACTATATGTAAAATAGATAACTAATGAGGACCCACTGTATAGCACAGGGTACTCTACTCAATACTCTGCAATGACCTGTAATGGGAAAAGAGTTTAAAAAAGAGTGGATATATGTATATTTATAATTGATTTACTTTGCAGCTGAAACTAACACAACATTGTAAATCAACTATACTCCAATAAAAATTCTTTTTAAAAGGCAGATTTTAATAGGCAAGCCAATGGAGGGTATATTACTTCCAAACATGGGGTTATTTGTCTGAAGGAGAATGAGAATAGAATATTTGGGAGATATGGAGTAGTCCATTATTTTGAAGTATAAAGTACAAGCATATAAGTAGTGGAAGAAAAAGTGTAGGTTGGAGATACTTGTGAAGGAGGTTGAATTCAGGGAAGAAAACACTGTCTTGATTAGGATTGGAGGAGGTCATCCAGAGGATGTGACTGCCGGTTGACCCAGAACTGGTTGCGGGAAATTGGCAGCTTCCCATAGGTTTCTCTGTCCTTGGAATGAACGTTTCTACCGCTCTCCCCATACTAGGAGCTGTTTCAGGCACACAGCCTTGAGAGAGTAAGGTGTTCTTGAGACCATCTGTACCGAATCCGTGACTGAACCCGGTGAAGACCTCTGTAAACGTTTAAGATTCTGTCAGCACATGCAGAGACCTACTCTTTTAGCCACCGGCTGCTGGAGACAGCCACGTAGGTAAGTCTCCTTGCTTATGAAACCCGCCACCTGCCAGTCTGGAGTGGCCTGCCTCTTTCTTTGAGCTCTGCTTGCCTTCCGTGTTGCGGGACTAATTTTGAATTCCACCCAGGGGTACTCCCGATGTTGCGAACTAAAAATGAGTGAGGCATTTTTGAGCAAGTCAGTGATATGTTCAGAAAGCAACAGTGTGATTTTTGCAGGGAGGAAATGGAAACGGGAACCACCTGGGAGAGTATTCCAGGATTCAGGAATCAGGTGAAAGATCTTAATTTAGGATGTTAACAACTGAAAGAAAAAAAAAAAGGAAGATACACACTTTTAAGAGAGAATCTATAGGATGGATTGATTGTAGGGTTGAAAGAAGAGGAGAAATTAAACCTGAAGCTTATTTTATAGATCAGCATGTAAATCTGAGCAGCGAAAGATTGGTTTAATGGCTTCTGAAGTACCTTTTATCCCTGTCATTTTCCAGGCTTATGTTTGCCATATCTATCAGTGGACATCTTAGGTTAGCTTTGGAGTTCTTACTGGGAAATAGTCCATTCTCAGTTTTCTGTCGCATTCATGGCTACTGAAATATTTATCATCACAGCATTTAAGTATGGTTTTAAATGTGCTAGTGTTATATGAATGATTTTTCTTGTTTATTTGTTTGGTTAAGCTATTCTGATCAGTTAATTTAAAAAAATCTGTTTTATTGTTGGCTAAAATATCATAAGCAAAGACAACACTTAACATATAATTATACATATAATTATATACATTGTGTACCAATTCTAAATGCATGTAATAGTATTTTGTTAAAGTCACATTATTAAAACTCAAGGTTGATTGATTCATTTTGTATGATTATGGAGCAAAATTTGTCTTGAGTGAACATTTTTTGACATGCTTTTGAATTTTTGAAATGTATTTTCTAATATATATAAATGTGATATACACCTGGTTGCAGAAGTGTATGACTGAGAACACTAAATATATTTTGTTTAATCTAATAAAAAGGGCATTTGCTCTTGATATATTTGGACTCAGACTATCTATAACATTGTTACTAATTATTAATTCCAGAGGACAGATTTTAATGTCAGAATGAAGGTAGATTAAGCAGATATTCCCAAATGTCTCTTTGAGATTTCTGAGGGTCTAAAACCAAGGCACAGGGACTAATGTTTGTCATCTCTTTTTCGGGTACAGAAATGTCAGGGCTGGTAATATTAACTGTTTAATCAATTCACGTAACCTTGCTGGACTGCTTTTGTTATCTGTGAAACAGTAATAAAAGTGCCTATAATTCATGAAGAAGTCAAAACAAAAACACAAGAAATTTCTGAGTCATGAGATAGCATTCACTTATGGTCATAATTAGACTTACAATTTTTGAGGCAAAATCTTCAGTCATAACAGCATTCTGCCTTGAAACTAAAAGTCTGTGTTTAAAAAATATTTAGCAAATTATTGCTATTGGCATTTGTTTTCAGGCAAAGCAAAAACAAAAGAAGGAGAAGTCTCTTCATATTCAGCCAGCTGCTTGTGATTTGGGTTTTCAGAGTAGTCAGTTCATATTTCTTAGTTACAAATCAAGGGCAAGCTTTCCAAGAAAGTGCAAAACACTCAAGGAGCTGATACATCAGAGTTTAACCAAGTCTTTGATGCAGCATTTCTTTGAAGCTTTTTGGAAGTTATTTCATCTCAGTATGATTTTTTTCCCTCTAATTCTAAACTGAGATAAATTTAGTTTATGTTGGTGCTCTACCTGCTCTCAGTCAGGTTGTACTAAGCAGGGTGCAGTGAAAGTTATGGTTTAGGGAAAACCCTCCAGAACAGACTATCTGGGTTCAAATCACAGCTTGACACCCGCTAGCTGCTGCCTCTGGACAAGATACTTCACTTCTCTGTGCTTCAGTTTTCTCACTTACATGATGGTGATTATTTACCTCATGATTTGTTGTGAAAAGTAAATACAGAGATTTAGTACAGTGCTTAGAAAGTAGTAAGTAGTACATAAGAGTTTGCACATGGAAATTTAGACAACTGGAAATGCATATCACAAAATGAAGTTTGATCTGCTAATTTCCTGGAAGTTTTAACTGAACATTATAAATAATAATAACCAGGGCAACGGAAGGGCTCTAAATTCATTATCTAATTTGCATATCAGTCCTATGACATTAATA
Organism: Lagenorhynchus albirostris; assembly: GCF_949774975.1. Taxonomy (NCBI): domain Eukaryota; kingdom Metazoa; phylum Chordata; class Mammalia; order Artiodactyla; family Delphinidae; genus Lagenorhynchus; species Lagenorhynchus albirostris. Next base: position 39,861,145 of record NC_083100.1, read on the forward strand.
TTGTATCTTTATTCCACAAATAAATAACTGAAAATTAGAGAGGCACTAAATACTTGTCCAAATTCATTAAGTTAAATGGTCAGTTTGGGCATCAAATTCATGTATTCTTGGAGACCTAGAACTTAAGTATTTTGCTATGCAACTTCCAAATCTAAGAAAAGTACCAGGAAAGGTGAGTCATCAGTAAGGTTGGGCAGTAAGGTGATAGGTAAAATGAGTTAGCAAATGACAGGAACAACATTTGCATGCTGTTTCTTTGAGTGTGAGGCCGCAGTCTTGGCCTTCCTGATTTTTCTTTAAGAGCTTCCAGAGTTAACAATACCTCGAATAGAAAGAAATGAAATACGTTTGTGAGCACAACATTATTAGCACCACACTTAATTTTCTTCTTCAGATATGAAAAATCAAACTGTCAAGTAATCCTCCTACATCTGTTGGCTGCTAATAAGTAATGAACCAGTTTGTTTTTACTTCACTAAAAAAATATTTTTTTCCAAAGAATGAATTACATGTTATTTGAGAAATAGTTTTTATTATATTTTACCTGTCTTGATGTTATCATTTGAATCCCATCATTTGGCTGTACCTTCCAGATCATGAGAAGACTTTGAAACAGTGAAAGTTACTTCTATACTAGAAAGAATTAATGAGCTGTCTTTATCACCTTCAGCAGGGAACTAAATTAGACTCACACTAATGATCATTTCTATTCTAAGAAAAGTCAAAATGCCTACCTAAGTATACTTGTTACTCAGAAATATGGCAGATTAAAACAATGAAATCCACACATTTGCGTGGCACAAGGAAGCAATTATGGAGAACCATTTCAAACTCCTTTCATCTCTTTAAATTTTATTCTAATTTTCCTATATAATTTAATTTTTATTTAGGTATCAAGAGTATTGGTTTCTTTACTTTTCTTTTTTTTCATCATAGGGAATACACCATTACATGCAATCTGTTGGGAGTGGGAGGAAGTGAAAAAGATTGGTCAAGGTAGTAAATCTGGGCAAAGAACTGGAACTGGTGATTAGGAAGTTCTCCTGGTCATTTCATTCCATAAATAGTTTTTGGGCACCAACCATATGCCAGGTACAATTATAGATACTAAGGACCCAAGAATAAAAATGTGGTACTGACCTTGTGGGTTTCATAATCTAGCAATGAAAACAGTTATAAATAATTGAGTATAAAGTAAGGTGGTAAGTGCTTTAATGGGGGGGCGTGTAGAGGAGGGGGTTAAAAGGAAGGCCAAGAATATTTGTCATATGCTATATAGTCACAATATTTGGTCACTGTGCTAGGTCCTGATATATGTTATTTAATTAATGAAGTTAAGCTTATCTTCATTGTACAGATGAGAAAACCAAGAAGTTGAGTAAGTTAGTTGGGTGTCACACAGCTAGTGATTCTAGCTCTGATTAGAATGCAAATCTCTCATCTTCCAAAGCATTTGCTTTTTATACTGTTAGCAGTGTTTACAAAACTTGCCTGATCATAATAAATCAGCTGGGGAATTTCTTAAAGTACAGATTCATAGCCCCAGTACCATGGGTACCAAGTCAGACACTCTAGGGCGGGGGCTGGAGAATCCGTATTTTTAATAAGCTCCTCTGAAGGTTTTTTTTGTTTGTTTGTTCCAAATCAAGTTTTAAAAGCTTGGATTATTAACCAGCTACATTTGCTATGTTCTATGCTTGTTATGAAGGACAAAGAGGTTGCATCTGGGTGGAGGAGGGAGGAATATATATGAATGCTTTGGAAGGGAAATGTTTTTTTGTTTGACCTTGAGAGCTGAATAGGAATTTGCTAAGCGGTGAAGGGAGAACTTTTCATAATGACTTTATTCAGAGAGATATTTTATAGCTTGATGTTGGTAAAGGTAAAATAGATTTCCTGTCTTCTTGGGTTATCTGATCTCTAATTCACCATGATAAGCCTTAGAGAGAGAGATAAATAGATAGATAGACATATACATACTTACATACACACATATATATCCAAATTAATCTCTCATACTTAGGAGTGTGTATATAGATAGATGTTGTATATTTTTCAAAGCCACGTCTGAAACTCCAACATGATACAACAGATGTAGATGAATCTCCGTTAATAAAGAAATAAATAATTAAATATTTCCCTTAAATACCAGATTTCACAAATGCATTGATTTGTTTACATAAGCTTATTCATTATCTTTTTAAATTAAAAATATAATAAATAACTTTATAGAAGGCTTGAACATTGGGTATCTTTCTATATTCTACCTATATTCCTGTATATAAATATGTATATATATCTAACTATATTCCCACCACCTTAACATAACAATGAAGTTTAAAGTATTTCCTCTTATCTATCCTTAAAAGTATACATTTACATTAACATGTTCTTTTGTGTGTCCTGCTGTTAAAAATTATCATTTTTATCTTTGTCAACTAATAAACAGAGTAAAAGCAATCAAATAATACCAGTGGGCTTAAAATGGGACATGGCATTCCTCTTTAACCCATTTCCTGTGTCATAAGACCAGCTTCTCAGAGGCAACAACTTTCAGCTCTTTTAACTGTTTCTTCAGATACTTACCTTAACATTTTCAAATAATACACTTATACTTCTGTGGTGGAGGCTATGATGTACTGTGCAGACTCCCCTTCATAAATAAAGGAATTATTACTCAGATGCTGGACATACCACTGGCAGATAGCCTCCAGTCACCAGCGTCTTCCAGGAATTGCCTCAGTTAAGGCAGCTACCTCCCTTAAGATCATGCCCCTTCCTTAGTTAATCTGTGTCCACTGATAAATTTACAGGGCAGAACAGGGAGGATGGCTGGATGGATATAAATTCCTCATTTGCCAACCCCCCATCCCCCCTCCACACGCACATACTTCAAGACTCTTTTAAAGAGTCTCTCTAACTCCAGACTGCTCTAAATGCTCATCCCATCTTCAGGGCAGGGTTAGCTGAGATGATTGATTGAAAGTGCATTGCTGCTTAGTTTTTCCCTTTGTCCAATCCTATTCTCTTTCCTCCCCTTCCATAGATATTGAGCCCAAGAGCACTTCTTAAAAAGCTACAAGCTAATTTTCATCTAAAGTCGGTTTCCCAGGGAACTCAACTTACATTATTGGTATTTATTTATTTCTATATTCTAGATATTATGTATTGACTTGCAACTATAATTCAGAAACATTTAACTGTTGCACCATAGAACCTGCTTATCCCATGTGTCTAATTTCTTTTCTTTAATTTATTTTTTAATTTATTTTATTTTTGGCTGCGTTGGGTCTTTGTTGCTGCACATGGGCTTTCTATAGCTGTGGCGAGTTGGGGCTACTCTTCGTTGCTGTGCGCGGGCTTCTCATGCGGTGGCTTCTCTTGTTGCAGAGCATGGGCTGTAGGTGCGTGAGCTCAGTATTTGTGGCGCATGGGCTTAGTTGCTGCACAGCATGTGGGATCTTCCTGGACCAGGGCTCAAACCCTTGTCCCCTGCATTGGCAGGTGGATTCTTAACCACTGCGCCACCAGGGAAGCTCTCTAATTTCTTTTCCTCTCCCCAAATTGCTATATCAGAACTCTGAATTAATGAAGGTTAGAGTACATATTATTTTAACTAGGAAAATAGTGCTCACAGTTTAGTCAAGTGGTCTATTCTAATTAATGTTTTTCTTATACAACTTTGTGTAAGAGTTAATAATTGCCTAATCTTTTAATTTATTTTTCTAATTCTTCTCAGATAAACCGAGAGATTTGTAATCACTCAGTTCTGATTTTTACAAGGCCAACTGCATCACATGATTTATCTTTTACTCCCCAGAATACCCTACTGCTGGGACCAACTCTATGCTGTCTAGGTCTGTTGCATGTTTATCATTCTGAGGCTTCTCTTCATCATCATCTACACTTACAGGATCCCATGTCTCCTCTTTTAACTGTTTACATATTCATTTTGTTGGAGCATATCTTTCAGTAGATTTCCTAAGAATGAGCAAAGGGAACTAATTTTTTTGTCTAACCCTTTAGTATCTTCTCTTTATCCTTTTGTTCTACATTTCACGATTCTAAATGTTGCTCTAGGTTAAAAAATATTTATTATGCTAGACAGTCGATCTAGGAGATATTTTTCTTTTTTCTATTGTTTTCTTACATAATTTCCTGCTTTCTTATTAATGACAACTAAATTATCGGTAACTTGACTTAAAAGTCTTCTTAATTACATATGGGATTTTTGTATGGATCCTTTAACTTTCTAATTTTTTTCCCAATATTTTTATCATTTTGTTTTATTTTTTGGAGACTTTCCTGGCTCTTCCAAAATTGCCATTAATTTTAAACTTAAAAAAATATTTATTTATTTATTTATTTATTTGGTTGTACCAGGTCTTAGTTGTGGCAGGTGGGCTCCTTAGTTGTGGTTTGAGGGCTCCTTCGTTGGGACATGAGAACTGTTAGTTGCAGCATGCGTGTGAGACCTAATTCCCTTACCAGGGATCAAACCCTGACCCCCTGCATTGGGAGTATGGAGTCTTAACCGCTGCACCACCAGGGAAGTCCCTGCTATTAATTTTAAAATTTTAATTGCCATATTTTTATTTTCCAATTTCTTTATTGTTCCTAGTTTTTCCTTTTGTATAGCAAAGTGGTCTTATTATTATTATTTTTTTTTTTGTGGTACGTGGGCCTCTCACTGTTGTGGCCTCTCCCGTTGCAGAGCACAGGCTCCGGACGCGCAGGCCCAGCGGCCATGGCTCACGGGCCCAGCCGCTCCACGGCATGTGGGATCTTCCCGGACCGGGGCACGAACCCGTGTCCCCTGCATCGGCAGGTGGACTCTCAACCACTGCGCCACCAGGGAAGCCCTGGTCTTATTTTATAAACACAATTCTCTTATTTCCTCAAGAATATTAGGTGTATTTCCTCATTTAGTTTTATTCTGCTCCCTGCATTTTCTCTATTTCTTCTTATTTCTGTTTATTTGCTTTTTGTCTCTGTTTACTCAATGGCTTTCCTCTTCTACCTAGTGATTTCTTTGTTGTTTATTTAAATTTAAAAGTGAGATATAGGGCTTCCCTGGTGGCGCAGTGGTTGAGAGTCCGCCTGCCGAGGCAGGGGACACAGGTTCGAGCACTGGTTTGGGAAGATCCCACATGCCGCGGAGCGGCTGGGCCCGTGAGCCATGGCTGCTGAGCCTGCGCGTCCGGAGCCTGTTCTCCGCAATGGGAGAGGCCACAACAGTGAGAGGCCCACGTACCGCAAAAAAGTGAGATATAAAAAACTGCCTGGAAGTTTTATGTGTATGGCAGAGCTTATCTGCTGGTAGGTTTCACTGTATGATTATGTGACAGAGCCAGCCTTTTTGTGTGGGAAGATTAAGTTCTTGGCATATTGTGGTTTGTGCTTTTTCCAAAGAAGAATCCTGTGCTCTCTAGCCTCAGAATAAATGAAGATGGTTATGTATGTGTGGCTGACAACATTCTGATACCATGATCTTGGGGTCCATTATTTATTTACTAATTTAGGGTTTTTTTTCTTTATATTTGTGAGAGAGATTGTCTTATAATTCTTCTTTCTTTTACTGCTCTTTTCAAGTTTGGATGTTAAAGTTATTCTAGATACATCTAACAACTTGTAATATTTGTTTTTATTTTTGAAATATTTTATATTAAATTGGTATTTTTCCTTCAGTCATTAAAAAAAATTTCAGCACCCACTGAAATGATCTGGGCCTGAAGTGGTTTTGTGGAATAATTAATTTTATATTTGATTCCCTAAATAGATACAAAACTATTCAGATTTTTTTTTTCTTGGATCAGTTTTGGTAGGTTTTGTTTTTCCAAAATTTGTCCAGCTCATCTAGATTTCCTAATTTTTGGTACAGGTCCTTCAAATCTTTTATTATGATCTTTTTACTGTTTCTTGGCTTTATAGTGATGTCTTCTTTCTCATCCCTGATATTCCTGCTTGTTTTTTTCTTTTCTTGGTTTTACTGGATAGTTTATTAGTGTTTTCAAAGAACCAAGTTTTGGCTTTTTTTTTTCTTATTGTATTTGTTTCTTGTTTTATAATTTCTGTTTTTGTCTTCATTATTTCTCCCCTTCAACTTTCTTTGCATATACATTTTGAAATGGATGCATATTCTGTATATTTTCATACTAGAAAATCTGCTCAACTTTGGAAATTAAATTATATACTTCTAAATACCAAATTTATCAAAAAGAAATCAAAGGAAATTTAAAAATAGTTTAAACTAAAAGATGAAAAAATATGAGAGTTACTTCTACTTCTGATGGGGTTTTCAAAAGTCTCAAGATTCTGTCACTCTTAGCCTAAGAATTGAACAAGGCAGATAAACAATAAAGTCATTTTAAAAAATCTATTAGTTGAAAACACAAAGAAACCTAACTGAATAGAATTCCAGAAAACAGTAAGGACTGCATAGGAGAGAAGAAGTCCACACTGTTCTCATTCCCCTTCTCTTATTGTCAACCTTTCTGTGTTCTTATATGTAAGATGTTTCTTTTGTAAGTTGCATATATTTGAATTTCCATTAGCCATGTTACTATTCATTTTCTGTTCACCTCATGTATTCTTTTTTATTCTTTTCTTTTTTGCCTTTTTTGGATTAATCTAATATTTTCTATGATTCCATTACCCTCCATTAGCTTGTAGGTTAGAGCTTTTTTACTAAATATTTTCTTTCAATCTGCCACAACCTGGAAGTGGATGAGGAATTTAGAAGTCATTTAACAGTTTTAAAAGTGTTGGTCAGATACCTAACCTTGGAATGTCATTATCAATAAATCTTGGTTCCTCAGGTGAAATGTCAAATTTAATATCATTTACAATGGGATTTGACAGATATGCTTTGCATTTAAAGGCAACAAAAGCCCCACAATTGTTATACTAAAGTTTTGTGTCAAATTACTTAAAAACAAGGAGGGAAGTGATGTAGGAAATTCCCTGAAGCTTCATTATATTGAAAAGATCATATTTAGATACAAATGAATTTTTTATGTTGTGTGAACTGTGGGTTGTTGATGAAAAAGGGGGGAGGTGGCTAAAATCTACCTTCTCCAACTCATTCCTTAACACCGTCACTAGGTCTTTGTTTAAAGTTAAGAGCCATTTGCTTGTTGTGTTGATGATGGCGATATTTCTGTTTTCAAAAAAATGTTGGGTGTTTTTTGTGAGTTTCAAGGTAGGAAATAGAGTAAAAATACTTTACTTCATATTCCTTATTTGGAAGTTCATCCCACAAAAATTTAAGGGTAACCACTAATCAACAGTGACTAACAGAGGCTCAGAGGGAAGGCTTGACTGAGACTTTGTTTTAACTTCCTGACTGTTTCTATGTCCACTACAGCAGAATATTTCTTTTCAGAAATTTTATAGCTAAAGGGGCCAGCCTAGTTTATTTACCACGGGACAGGCATTGTTTTGGGCACGTGAGCTATAGTAGTGACTCTAACAGGCAAAAATCTCTGACTTCATGGAACTCAAATCCTAGTATGTGGGAGGTTTGGTAAAAATAAAAGAAAACTACTAACATTTATTGAACATATGCTACATGAAAGACGCTCTTTTAAGTGGTCTGCATATGCTAACTCGTGTAATCATCACATCAATTCCATGCAACCATATGTGTAATAAAGCGCAAGTATTGGGTTGGCTAAAAAGTTCGTTCAGGTTTTTCTGTATGATCTTATGGAAAATCCCGAAAGAACTTTTTAGCCAACCCAATACATAAGAGTCAAGTAATTTGGCCAAGGTCATTTGTTTAGTAAGTAGCAGATTCAGAGTTCAAACTTAGGGTGGTTTCAGAGCCACACCTAAACTCTGTAGTATGACCATGACAATATGAATTGATTTTGATGATAGTTTTGAAAGAAAGTCATGGCTGTAAGTTAAGTCCAGATAGAATATCATTCTAAGGTCATCCATGACTTAGAATTTTCTCCTTGATGGAATTAAGGAATTTATAATAATATTGAAGATTTTACTTTAACTTGTAGCATTGTAAGACTATTATTTTTAGTGTAATGGATTAAAGATATTTGAATGCTTTTATGGTCTTTCTTTAGAACTTAAAAAATCATGCTGTGAAGTATTTCTTAACTATAAACATATTTTGTTATATTTGTAATTACCACTTTTTATGTAGACTTTAATTTTTAGTACAGTTTCAGATTTATAGAAAAATTGGAACGATAGTATAGAAAACTCCCATATACGTTTGTACACCTGTTTTCCCTGTTATTAATGTTGACATTAGTATGGTACATTTGTTATAATTAGTGAACCAATATTGATATGTTCTTATTAACTGAAGTCCATTGATTATAGACAGATTTTACTAGTTTTTAACCTAATGTATTTTTTTCTGTTCGAAGATCCCATCCGGTTTACTATATTACATTCAGTCATTATATCTTTTTTAGGCCTCTCTTGGCTGTGACAGGTTTTCAGACTTTCCTGTTTTTGATGTCCTTGACAGTTTTGAGGAATATTAGTCAGGACTGTAGGATTCCCCTTGATAGGAATTTATATGATTTTTTTCTCTCATGATTATGGGTTACGGTTTGTGGGAGGAAGATCACAAAGTAAAGTACCATTTTCATCACAATATGTCAAGGGTACCTACTATCATCATGACCTTGTACTGTTGCTGTCAACCTTGATTACCTGGCTGAAGTAGTGTTTGCTGGTTTTCTCCACGGTAAAGTTCCTCTTCCCTTCACTTGTTATACCCTTTCCATACAGTACTCTTTGGATGAACGTCAGTCTGTACTTAAGGAGTGGTGAGTTATGCTTCCCCTCCTTCAGAATGGAGTTTCTGTATTAAAGTTATTTGAAATTCTTTTGCACAGGAGGTTTATCCTTTCTCTCCATTTATTTATTTATTCAATAATTTATTTATATCAATATAGACCCAAGGATATTTGTTTTATCATTTGGGCCATATAATTCAATACTAGTTTATTTATTTCTTCCAGCTTTGTTCATTGGGAGCTCTTTCATTGGCTCTTGTGTTTCTTTGATATATTCTCATCAATGTGGGTATTTTTTTGTTTTTGTCTGTGTTTTGTTTTGAGCACTTTCTTACTTTCTGGCACTACAGTTAGCTCCACACTCATCTTGTATATTTTCTATGCCAGTCCTAGAATCAGCTGTTTCTCCAAGAAACCCTGGTTCCTTTTGTTGGAGAATGGTTGAAGAAACCAAGATTCAAGCACTAAGTGTGCTTGTTTCTACTGGGGTGTTATTTCTTTTAGGCCCTCTCAGTTGACAGAGCTAGGAAATAAATGTGTATGTACCATCATACACACACACACACACACACACACACACACACACAGACACACACACACATACATATATATATATAACCATCTTATCTATATTAAGTTAAACATAAGTTCATACTGATGTTTCCGATTCTAATACCATTTAAGGGAGCAAAATTTGCCACACCAAATGTGTCTCTTGGGCATGAGGGTTAATTTAGGCTGGTTATTTTTAAGAAACAGAAGATTCAGAAAGTTATTGTTGTTACAGCCCCTTTAACTACCTGAAAGAATTTAAATAAAGGGCCTGTGTCTGAGATAGAGTTATTACTAGAGATATCTGCAAAGAATACAGGCAAGGCCTAGAGATCAGTCCACTCTACATGGCCCAGCAAACATTTGTTTACCAAACATTTGCTTTTCCATCTCCATGTGAATTGCCTTCTTCCACTTTGAGGTCCCAAACCACTACCCCCAACATCCTCCTTTGTCTTTAGATGAAGATGGTATTTAAGGTGAGAGTTTTGGTCATTTTGGCAAGTTACTGAGTTTTCCTGGTCTCTTCCACATATACATGTTATTAAACTTTTGTTTGATTTTTTTCCCCTGTTAATCTATCTCATGTCAATGTAATTCTTAGACCAGCCAGAAGAACTTAGAAGGTAGAGGAAAATTTCTTCCTCTCTGACAACCACGTGGATCCTTCTAGCCTCCTCCCCTTGTTTATCCCTTAGTTCCCACTCTAATAGTGGATTTCACCATTCACCATACATACATGTAGTATTCAATTCCAGTATACATGTATAGTAGTATTGAGATTATTAACTTGTACTCTTATGGGAAGGAACTTCATTAACTAAAGTTCAGTGCTTATATATAGTTCCTTTTGATTTTCTCTTAACAGACTTCACTCATTTCCTAAGTTACTTAGGTCAGCGACTTTTCCCCCCACTTCCTTCAGTGAGATCATTTCATACATTTGTAAAAGATTTAGATCCTCTTGTCACAGTCTCAGTTATTTTTATGATAAGGCAAAATCTATTGAAAAATAGAGATTAGTGTTTAGTGATAAAGAGTTGAATTTTAAGTAGCTCTGTACTACTTACTGAACATTAAATGAGAGTTTCCTTGTCCATTTCCTGTTTTTATTCTAAATTTTTTTTATAGATGCTCATTCAATGTAGTTGTTGTTATCTATTGCTAAGCTTGTTTTAGTACTGATGTACTAAAGCAAGCAAAGTCTAAATAATAAAGTATGATTTAATTTATATAACAACTTTATCTTCCAGTTTATCCTTTATTTTATGTAGTATGAGAAGTCAGGCAGCCCTGAAGTCTAGGCTATTGGGAGAAAGTTGGTAGATGGTAGAAATAGACCCTAAAAGATTGACCCAGTGAAATCAACCTTCAGTTCTCCAAGCTTTACAACAATCACACAGAATATACTGGCTTGTTACTTGCTGAGTCAGGACTCCAGGATAGTTGAGAGGACAGTCTTAGTAGTATCTGGATGCTTTTTGGGGTCTTGAGAACAGGGAAGTTTGCCTTTCCACCTGGGAGTGCTGCTGAGTGTCTGGTTCTGTTGGCTTTCTGTGTAATGTCGAGTTATCTTTTATTTGCATTAAAGTAACTCATTTCTTTTCACTTTGATAGTATTTCTGAATTAATCACATCACTGTCAGGTTATAATGACAACCACATATTTTATTATGTGGTTTCAATCGTAACACTTCATTTTTTTAAAACATTTCTCCCTCATTCTCAGAGTTAGTCTTTATACTTCTCACAGTTCAGTCATAGCTTATTTTCATCTGTAACCTCACTCCTCTTTCTATGCATGTAGCCATGGAAACCATCACAGAATGCCTGCATTTTACAAATCGTGGTATAAATTACAGGCCATTACAATTGTTATGTTACTGTTCTGGTAAGAGTGCTGCATTTTCACCTATGAAAAGGGTTATGACTGCTATTAATTCTAAGAGGATTTGCAATGATTTGGTGTGGGAGGAGGTCAGGAACGCTGTGGTCTTCTCCTCAATCAGTGTCACAACGAGATAAGTTATTACTGGATAGTTTTAATAGCTGCTTTTAAGTTTACTGTGAATGACTATGTCCCTAATTAAGGTCCTTGATTTTGTTTTAATTTTCCATTAAGTATTAAACCTCACAAAACTCCCTTTAGAAATGCAATTCCACATATTCGTGAAACATTTACATTGTGCTGGGCACTGTGCCAGGTGTTACAAAGAGTAATGGAGAGAATGAAACAAATATGCAAATCAGCATAACACAGAGCAGAATACAGGGGTATTAATCAGTCAGGGACCAAAGAGGAAAATAGAAAACACTCAATGTATTTAAGACAGAGGGAATTTAATGCAGGGAATTGGTTATCTAGTTGATCGAAGAGAGTAAGAAGCCAACCAGGGAACAGTGAAGCATCCGGGAGATCTGCAAGAACAAAAGATGCTACCAGATGCTCTGGGCTGCAGGGGCAAAAGTAAGAGCCGGTGTTGCTGGAGCCCAGAGACTCAGGTCGTAGGGTCACTGAGTACAAGATGGAATTGTGGAGAGCTTGTCTGGCAGGTGCTAAAACCACGGAAAGACACAGCAGCTGTCAGAGACACCTGTAGCATCAAAGGAGAGGGCAAGCATCTTACTTCTCTCTTCTTCCTGAACCCCAGTCTCTCACCAGTGCTTTCAGCTGGCCAAACCCAGGAGCTTGGTAAACGCAGACTGCCAGGATCAACCCCCATTAGGACACTGAGAGAGCAAGAGAAGGGCAAGGAATGGATCTGAAGAAACAGAGCCCGGCCTGATAGTGCTACTGAAAGTTCAACATGGACATAGCTGAGATGCAGAGTTCCTCCCACATGCTAAAATTGGCTTTATTCTGTATTTGAACTACATCATCAAATATACTGACGGAACAATTTCTACTTCATTCGAAAGACAAATTTTGGTAATATTGGGCTGCCCAAAAGGTTCGTTCGGGTTTCAACCTGAATGAACCTTTTGGCCAAACCAATAGATACCAACTGTTGTAAAGTGTTGGCTTGTGAATTTGGTCTCTATTCCTTTCTGCAGACATCTTCCTCACCTTTAGTTCTAGTCCCTTGCTTAAAACAAAACAAATAAGAAAAGCAATGCTTTAAGCACTTCCCACACCCCAGCGGTTTCGTTAAGCTGGCAAAGGGTTATTTGTAATATCAGGGCTATTTCTGTTCAAAACAAAAGGAAAATTATTAAAAAAACACACAGAAACCAAAAAACACAGAGTTGATCATGGGTAATTCATACCTTTCCATGCTTAGGCCAGCTATTTTGCATTATATAGAACTATTTTATTTTTGTATTAAAACATGCTAAATTATATAATGTAAAGTTGTATTAATGCATATACAGATAGCTAAGTATATAAGGACAGAAGCAAACAATTTGTTAAAATATTTTTAGAAAAGATAGTCACATCCATTGCATACTCAAATATGAACACTCTACTTCTTGATGTTAGAACAACAAGATTTAATAGTTTTGGGAGGCCAGAGTCACCAAATTTCCTAAAATTTATGATGTTATTGTACAATAAAAATGTTAAGTGAATTTGGGTTGCAGCAAACCTTAAGATCTGTTTGATACTTAATTTTTTTCTACTTTTTGCTCTTCCTTTCATTCATTCTTTTCCGTTTGTTCTAAATATGAATACATCCCACAGTTTGTATTTAGTTATTTACTTTGTACTTCCTGTTCATGCTGTTCTTTAGAGATTTCATCCTCTACTGTGGATTCCATTATCACATTTGCACAGATATTTTTCCAAACATACATTTTTAGGTCTGAATTCATTCCTTTGTTTCTCCAGTTCAGTGCTGCCATCTCCCTGTTTGCATGTCGTGCTGTCATTTCAAACAGAACACTTCAGTATCAATAAGGGTCCAGACAGGAAATAGATGGCTTATTCAAAGGGTTAATTGAAGAGATTTAATGTGTAAACTATTTACAGAGATGTGGGCAGGAATAAGAGAATCAACAAAGGATGGTCTTTGATCCAGGGACTAACAATATTAAGAAACTCGGAATGTCTAGGTAAGAGAGTGGTTACCAGAACCCGGAGAGAATGGAAGCTATGAAAGAAGGCCTTCCTGAGAAATGCTCTGGCCATGGGTAGAGGAATGCAGCTCCTGCTAAAACTGCAGTCCAACTTGGAAGAAGCAGGGAGGAAAAAATACCTGACCTCTATTTCCTCCCACCCTCCTATTTCCTGGAGTTCTCATTGGCCAAGCCTAACAGGAATCCAGAGGATGAGGGAACAGAAATGATGCACACCGTGCAGATCAGTCTCCTCCTGAGTAGACCAGAGAAGAGCAGAGAGTAGGTCTGGAGGCACAAACGGAGAATATCAGCCTGAAATCCAAAACTTAACTCATTCTCTTCCCCAAATCAGTTGCTTTTCTAAATTTCCTTAATTTTACTCATGTTCTGCTGGTTTACTACTGAAGGGAGTCAAATCACACTTTTCAGAGATAATCTTGGGTGGCAGCTTCCAAGAATACCTTCTGGTTTCCTCTGTCTAGGTCTCTAGTAATGAGGATGAAGTCTTAGGCATCACCAACATTAGGGGGACACTTTAGATAGATGAATGAAGCCTAGAGATAGAATATATTAGAACATTAAATGCTATAGAGAATCAAATCAAACAAAACCTGAAGAGTGTTTCTTGCTGATCTGTTTCCTGTTCATAGAGATATAGAGAATCTGGTGAGCTGATGTCACAGAGGATTCAAGGAATTGAGCTGGTAGAGGTTGTGGGTTAACAAGACTGAATAGACGAAGGCAGTGAAAGGACGCACATGAATGAAGCCAGCAGTCATGAGTATAGAAGTGGTACAAAGCGTTAGATAAGAGGGGACATTGTGAATCTTTTCATAGGAAACAAGGCAGAAACAGAAAATAGGGAACAGAGAATGTAAGCAGGTTGAAGTGAAATGATCTGAACAAAAGCAGACTCTCAACTTAGAATTTATTCAACTCTGTCTCTTTTACCTAAAAGCTCATCTAAATCTTTTCTTATATTCTTTTCCCCTCTATTCTCCATTTAGTTCTTCCTTCATAGGCACCTCTGATCTCATTTCTTACCTCTTTTTCTGATACTTTGATCTACAAATTGATGCTTTTTCTCTCCTTTATTGTCAGCATTTCCCTTCCTATTAGCTTCTTCTTTTTAGCCTGTAACTGTGTTCAAATATCATCCATTTTAAAAAAGATTTTGCAGACCGCATCTCTTTCTTTAGCTATCATTTTATCTTTCATTTCCTCTACTGCCAGTCTTCTTGAAAAGATATGTTCACTGTCTCCTGTTTGTCACCTCAGATTCATCCCTTCATCTACCCTGATTTGGCAACAATTACTCCACTGAATATGTTCTGTCGAAAGTCATGATTGAACTGTGGTCTGTGACTTTAACCAGCACATCATTCTCATGGCACTCCACCCAAGGCCTTGAATAAATGTATCTTACTGTCCTCTTCTTAGTAGCCTATCTTCTTTCATTACAGAATATTTTTAATATCAAGAATACATAAGAATTTGGGCATTTCTGTAATAGTGCTTAGGTATCTAAATGTTGGACTGGTGAATGGAGAGATGACAGTTTGTAGAGAAGGCATGAAAAAGAGTGAGGCTGTGGGGAGTTGAAGGTACTGATGGAAAGATAGTTAACCTTATCAGCCATGGGGTTCAGGCTGGCTAGGGAAGAAGGTGAGAACAGGAGAGCACTGAAAAAGCTGAAGAAAACAGGTTGTGTGAGAGGGATGGAGAGTGAGGAACTGGTCTGGATGTGGTTAAAGAGTACATGAAAGTGATATATTGGCATAGAGAAGTGTGGTAACAGAGAGGGATATTATAGGTTTACATATTTGCCAGGAAGCAATTCTGGGTGATAGTAAACTCTAAGACCATCAGGTGATTTGGTGGAGATTGAGGTGAAGAGTTTTAACTTGAAATGTTAAAAAATTGTGAGATTATGTGTTTGGGTGTTGAATGGGTAGAACATGAAGACTGGCAATTCCATGCAAGTATTAGTCTTTGGTGATGAGAGAAACAAGGATGAGAAAAATTGAGCAACTACAATCCAGACGCCTGTCAAAAAACACTGATGGAGGGGAATAATTTGACAAAAGTTGAGGGATTCATGATGAACCTTCTCTCTTGCCACAAATTCACAATAATCTCTCCATTCTTAATTCCTTTTCACTTGCATTTATTGCTACACATTTCTTTTATGTAGATGTCTTATATAGCCTAGCTAAAATCTGTACACAGGTACTCTCTTATTTGTAATTTCTTTCATGTGTGCTTATTATTTAATCTTAAAATAGAGTGTAATCTTTTATTTCAGTGGGAAATTTGTATATTGTGATTTTTTTTTTTTTTTTTTTTCCGGTACGTGGGCCTCTCATTGTTGCGGCCTCTCCCGTTGCGGAGCACAGGCTCCAGACGCGCAGGCTCAGCGGCCATGGCTCACGGGCCCAGCCGCTCCGCGGCATGTGGGATCCTCCCAGACCAGGGCTCGAACCCGTGTCCCCTGCATCGGCAGGCGGACTCTCAACCACTGCGCCACAAGGGAAGCCCTATTGTGATTTTTTAAACTCTAAGTATGTGCCTAGGTCAGTGTCTTGATCACTGTTTTTCTTTAAATAATTGTTGATGAGTTCATTAAAGACCATATTCTTAAATATTAATCCATCACAAAAGCTTAAAATGGTCTTATCTTTGAGTAGTATATTCTTGGTTATTTAGAAAATATATTTATGACAAAATATTTACTTAGGAGCACTGACATCTTTGTTTAACAAATTTAAATCATTTTTATCAGTGATACTAATTAAACAGAATTTTTCTCAGGTAATTTATTAATTGGAATATATTGGTGAATTAAAATAATTGACAAAAATGTCTTAAATTTTACATTCATAACTTCTGTTTGAATTTTTATTAAAATTTTGGTAAGATTTTTTTGGCTATCATAGTCATGGGTCTTTGAGAAGGAAACAGCTGCAGTTGTTGGGGGATGGAGGGAAAGTTTAAGAGTATATTCTGTTTCCTCCCTGAAACAAAAGGGAGAGAAATCTGTTAACTCAGCAGGGGAAGGTTGTTTCCCAACTTGAAAAAGCCTTTGATTTTCTTTTTTCTCTTTTTTTTTTTATTTGGGAAACAGCTGTAAGGCTGTATACTAGCAGAAATTGTGGAACCAGAGAAAGTCAAGTTTTTAAAGATAGACTGGAAACTGAACCAGGTTGGAGTCAGGCACAAGGACGCTTCCAGTAGAGTAAGCTGTGTACGCACATGGGAAATTCTGACCCCTTATTGGGCTGGCCTAAGATTCTTTATCCCGGGAAGCTCTGTGAAGGAGAGATCATAGTCTTATAATATATTGCATTTGATCCTGAACCCAGAAATCACTCACACTTAAAAAGACATTTAAAAATATCTACATGCAGTATTCTCTTTTGTCCAGCATTTAAAGATATTAAAGTGTAAATGAGCCCACTTCTGCACTAACTGCATTTCCATTTTATTTTTTTAAAGTGCTTTGTTTTGAGTATGTGAAAAATAAAGACTGATTTTTAAATCCTTAGGGAGAAAATTGCTTCAAAAAGCCCATTCCATTCTTTACGACTATTATTACAGACCAAAACATTAAAATGCCAGAGAGCTGGTGGAGCAATAAAGTAAAGGTCAGTCGGCATGATACTAACTTAGTCAAAGAAAGTACTTTCCAGGTAAAAGCATTTCTGCTTTTTCTAAAAAATGAAAATGGTAAAGAAAACAATTCATTCACATAAGGTTCATTTGATTTTCTCTGAGAAATATATTTTATTTTTGCTGCCTGGACTAAGAAGCCTGGAAAAAAATCACTGTGAGCTGCTATTTGCATTTCACAAGTTGACTGATTGACTGACTAGTAGCCACATCTTACTCTATAGGGGGGAGAATGAGGGGAAAAAAGGAGAATGTAAGTGTGCCCCTGTGTGTGTGTGTGTGTGTGTGTTTGTGTGTGTGTGTGTGTGTGTGCGCGCGCACGTGCACATGCTCATACCTGCTCCTGCGTTAGAAGATTCAAAGGATAGCTTTGGAAAATAAAGAATGTGCTCTATTAGTAAGAGATTATGAGATGGTGTCTGGATTTTTTTTGATCCTTTTGCATTATTTAATAGTTTAAAAAAAAACAACTTTTTTTTTTTTTTTTTTTTCTGAAGCACAGTACTGCAGTTGTTACGTGCAAAACATGGTGTTAGGAATTCAGACCGGAGGTTTAAAAAAATCTCTCAGACTTCTCTGACTCTATTAAGATGACTAAATACTGCATTTTAAATGAAAATATTGAGCATAACTTTTCACTTATTCATGCTACAAATATTCATTAAGCAACTGCTGTGTGCTTGGTGGTATGCTCTGTGCTGAGGACAGAGATGAGGAAGCAAATTCTCTGTCTTCAAACTGCTTGCAAGTTGTGTTTTCTGTAACTGTTTATAGAGATTTTGGCAAGGTACTTGGCAGAGCAGGGTCAAAGATCAGGAAAAGCTCAAGTCCCTAGGATGGTGATGGTGGCTAGGGCCAGGAAGATGGTGATGGTAAGGTAGGGCCAGGAAGACAAGCAGAGATGGAACATGGAGGAGTCTTGTACATATGGTAAGAGATTTGGAAGTCAAAGCATGGATTCATGCAATCTTCATTTTTTTCCCCTTTCAAAACCTCTTTGTCTTTGCCTCTCTCAAAGCAATGCATTTACTTGTAACTCTAAACCATATTTCATTTTCTAAAAGAAAAGCGAAATATGAAAAAAATTCCAATTAAGATGTTTACAATTCAGTCTGACACCATCAAAATAATACATTAAGTTCATAGACTTCAGGAAAACATTGTAAATTGGCTATTTCTTTTGGTGTCTGAGGATTGTCCACAGTTCAGTTATTGGTTCAGTGAAATGATTTTGCCTTGAAATCCATAAATATAAGAAGCAGACGTAGTTGAGCTATGCTTTATCAAAACATATAACTGCTACCATGTTTCCATTAGTCACTTTCTGAAGCATGCATGTATGTGTTTATTTAAATATAATGTTTTATTTGCATATTTTAACACTTATTTCTGTACTATTTCAGCTTAATAAGAACTTTATAAACCGATGTGTTACTTGTCTGAGTTTTTGAGCTTCTAGCAGGCAATACAGGATTTAGCAGACATACAGCTTCTTTGTTACTTGTCGTTGCCCAATAATGGCTTGATTATGGGTTTTAAGGACTGTTCCTTTGATTGGTACATGTTCCTTTCAGCAGTGTTAATGTGCTGGTGTATGTGGGTGCATGTGTGTATGTGTATGCATTTGTATCTTGCTTTTTTTTTTGACTTTTCCTTGAAGGGCCATTTGTAAGCAGTACTTTGGCAGAAAGCTATATTAAGAAGGTAATTAACAAACCAAGTGATATTTCATGATATTCCTATAAGTAACCAAGGAGTCTCAGCCTGACTTTCAGAGATGTCTAGGTAAGTGAACTTTGCTTTCCAGTCTCATTGCTGAATGCAGAAAGATCCTTGGACCAAGCTTTGTTAGCAAAGAAAATCTAATGGAGGGCTGTGCTTATTTCTGAGTGTTGTGCATTCTCTTTCTCCACTATCGTGCAGTATATGACAACCTCAAGATTAGTGAAGATCACCTGGCCTAGATGAGGGGACTCCTTGACACACACACATCCTCAGATATCACACATGCATTTGGTCTTATTATATGTACATACAACCTAGAAGAACAGTTAAGTTTTCAGAAGGCTCATTTTTAGGGTGATCGTGTAATACACTATCCAAACAGGACACTTTTGAGAGACAAGGGAGTCAGTAGTACACTTATGCAGGGATAACAGGTGTAAACCAGGACTGTCTTGTGTGAACTGCAATATCCAGTTATTCTAGACTCAGATACAGCACTCATTTACTCACTCACATGTACGCTTCTCAGCTGTATGTTCAATTGTGAACATTTTGGGGCACAAATGCTTGCATCTGTGCCTTTCCTGAAAAATGTTGCTGATTTCTCATTTTTCTATCCTTACTATGGTGACTTATTTCTGTATTCTTTAGATGAGTAAACCATGTCTGTATCTGCTTTCTTTTTCTGTTGATGTAAGCTTGCCATTGATATTTCTGAAAATGGGAATTATGCAGATATAATATGCAGGTATTGCATATAAATACAAAGAATTATGACCTTGGGCAAATTGCTAACCTCTCCCAGACTTAATTTATTTGTGAAATTGAATGATAATAATATTGATCTTAGATCCATTATAATATTTACTAGTATGTAAGTATATTAACTATACTTAGAGTTCTTGTGATAATTAATGGAGTTAATGTATTTGAAGAACTTTGAACAGTATCGATCATGGACAATGCTTGAAATAATAATAGTAACAATTCTTATTCAGTGCCTCATTGCCTAACACACAGTCCTAGACTCTGTGTTCTTTCACCAGGTCTACTTAGAAGACCTTGTCTGTAAATGATGCTTATTTGTTCACATCCTCAGATCTTCTCAGTTATGATAACACTCGACTGAATATACCATTTTCTCCCACACTAGATTTGTTATCGTTGGGATGTGTCACTTATTTACTTCCTCATGGCTCAACTTCACAAATGTTACAATCTTAGGGAAGCCAGCAAGAAAACACCCAGATTCATTAGAGTGACCTGCTGTCGTTTCTGTAGCTGACGGTCATATCACCTTTCTTCTCATCTCTTTCTGAGGGACACAAAAGAGAAAGAAAACAGTGTCATCATGCTTGCTCGAGTGCCAACAGCAACACCTGGTGCACTGTAGGTACTCAACATATGTTTGTTGAATTAAACTGCATTTTTAAACTTTGTTAAATCTGTCTTAGGAATACACCTAACAAATTCCACAATATTTTCCTTTGACTAGAGGTAATTACATGGTTTGTAATCGTATAATGACGATTTTGATGTTGTTGACAGATAGTTTCCCATGACCTGTGGCAGTGTATTGTTAGTGAAATTAATGCCAGATATCGTTGCGTACTGGCTTCACTTTTCTTTTGTCAGCAATCAAATGAGCTTAAGCCAAAAATTTCAGTGGAATTATTAACCATAGTATTTATGCTCCTAGAGTGTGTACACAGTAACCTTTGATGCTAAATGCAATTGGGATAAAATTACTTTAATTTTTTTGGAATGTTTGGTTTTTATGTGAAGCGAGAAATTTACAAGTTCCATCAGTGAAAAAAGTCAAATGACCAATTTACTATATGTTAGCCACCAAACTAAACACTACTGGAATAAAAAAGATAACACATGGGCCCAACTATTGGCATAATAAGTTTTAAGATATCCATTAAACATGCAAGTGGAGATGGAAGATGTCAAATGGGTAGTTAGGTCAACAAGCCCAGAGGTCACTTGAGAGTTCCAGGCTCAGGACATAAGTTTAGAAGTGTTGGCTTATGGTGACATTTAAAGCCTTCAGGCCTGATGAACTCACCAATGGAGAGAGTTTAGATTACAAATGAAAACCATCCAGGCCTGAGCTCTGGGATGCTGCAGTGTTAGGGTGCAACATTCTTGGTCCAAGGGGAGAGGCTTCCTGCCAGTGTCATTCATTGAGGTCAAGGCCAATTGAATTAAATTTGAAAGCATAATGTTATATTATCTATAATTTACTTTGACATGTTAGCAAAAGCACGGTAAAATATGCATCTGTTATTTAGCTTTGATCCTCACTAAAGGGTGGTTAGTTACTTTTGAACTGCAGTGATCAGGAATTTGAAAGACTCGTGAAAATCTTGTACTACAGAAGTAATTCAGCTATCTGAATTTTCCATCAACCCCACAGGGTGTGCCATGTAGTTAATGGAGAATAGAATTTTACCATTACTGAAGTTTTGTTAGTGAAATGAGTACTGTTCAAGACATGTGGATTCACTAGAAATACACAAACAATCCCACTCTATGAATCAGGTAAAATAGTCTAATGAGTCCAATAGCCTATATCCTTCAGAAACGTACCCTAGGCTTAAGATTTCCATCTGATCTGTGTTCAGAGACTTTTGGAGGATTCCGTTATCTGACACTTGGCTAATAGTTTAGCTTAATCTTGCTGCTAGAATTATTACTGCAACTGCCTTGACCGGATTTTCATGTAGGTACTTTTTAGAGTACTTGAAAGGACAGATAATTGAGACTGCATCGAGTTACTGAGTTTAGCGTTTTGTGTTTGCTTGATAAGACATATTTGTATAGGTGGCAGAATGTGGTCAGATACTGTCTTTTGTCAGATACTGGCTTTCATTATTATATATGACCTAGTAGCAAGGGGTGTGTATGTGTATTTTTGTGTGTGTGCATGTGCATACACATGTGCCCTCACCTTTAACTATTGGAGACTATACTGATTTCTATCAAAAGAACTTTCTAATTATGGTAACAGTATGTAATTGTTGTAGGTTAGTTTGAAATATGACATTACTTGAGCATCTAGTGTGATAGAGTGATTCAAACCTATTATAGCAGTTTATAAGGGGGAACACCCCAAATATCTATGGTATATAGAGATAGAGAAATACAATTAAAAGCAAAATCTTCCAACCCAGAAATCCCTTCCACAAAGATAGTAGGGAAAGAAAACACTTTTATTATTGAATAAACAATTAAACCAGAATGTGATGTGTATCACAGGCAATTGGCAAATACAGGAAGGAATCTCACCCTTTTGTGTAGTCAAGTAGATACGACCCATTACATATATCTTCTCAAGATAAGCAATAACTAGTCTTCAATACGAAGACTTCATGGCACCATTTGTCACATATAGTTCATCCCAGCTTTACCTGG
The DNA here is from genome assembly GCF_949774975.1 of Lagenorhynchus albirostris. Taxonomy (NCBI): domain Eukaryota; kingdom Metazoa; phylum Chordata; class Mammalia; order Artiodactyla; family Delphinidae; genus Lagenorhynchus; species Lagenorhynchus albirostris. The sequence continues at coordinate 39,883,341 of NC_083100.1, forward strand.
TAATTGATTGGGGTGTTAGCCAATTGGCTTTATCAAGAGGCAAAGCAAACATATTTCTTATGACAGGAAAAAAATCTGCAACTTGGAGCGAGGTACCCACTGAAGTTAAACTCCTACCCTCTCACAGAAACTGGGAGATAGGGGCACTATGTCTCCTGACATTTACATTTCAAAAAGATGGCTCCCAGGTCCTTGAGAAAGACATTCCCAGGTCTTAATGCTAACAAAAGGCCTATTTAATTTATTTAGTCTTCAAAAGGATAAGGAGAAAGGAAGAAGATACTTAAAAGTACAAGTAAATAAATGCTCAAAGAAAAAGGAGGGGAGGAAAATCTGCTTCGCTTATTTTCAACAGGGAGAATTAAGCCTCTTATTTTTCGTTTGTATTTTACAAATAGAGATAGGATTTTATTTGAAAAGCAGTTAAGTGCTACATATTTCAGAACAAGGCTGTTTGGTTACAGGAGGAATGAGGCTTATGAATGACTACATGTGGGAGGTAAATGCAAGGAACTGCAGATTGGTTAGGATTTAGAAATATGTAAATTAGAGTGAATGATGATGAATACAGCTGACCATGCTTTCATACTGTGAGAAGCTGGTGTGTCTAGAGTGGATGGCTCAGGTTGATATAATTGATCTACAAGTTTGTCTAAGCAACATAACAGTCATGATAATCATTAAAAAGATGGTCATTTGTATAACTCTTGCATTAAAACAAAGGAAACCTACCAAAGGAAGCAATACTTTAACACAAAGTTTAAAAAAATTTACATGCAATCTTTTAGAAAAGGTTTAGGCAATTTAAATTTAAAAAAATTTACATGCAATCTTTTAGAAAAGGTTTAGGCAATGTCCTCAACAATGTTCAGACAGTTAAAGCAGTGAAAAGCAGTCCGGTAAATAAGTTTGATATGTTGACGCGAAGTGTGCATAAATTGAAAAGACTGGAAAGATAGATTATGATTTGATCAGAGAGGGCTATGATTAACAGGTTAATCAAGGTGTTTGAACTTTATCTAATTGGCAATAGGAAGCTATGAAAAGTTTTTGAGTAGAGTGAATGACATGACATCATCAGTGGGAAGATAGATGAAGCATTGTGTTCCAGATAGATTAGAAAGAGGAGGAAATGGAAAGCAAGGGCTTTCTTAAGGACTGTGCTAAGGACAGATTTTGTGGAGGAGGTAATATTAGTTTTGGACTTAACTTTGAGGTGTCAGTTGGTAACATCAGGGTGGAGATGTTCAGTTAAGAAATTGGGGATGCAGACGGTTGCTCAAGACATCAGGGCTGGACATACAGCCGATCACGTAGTTATCTATATAGAGGTGATAGTGAGAGCCATTCTGTTAGATGTAGATATTATGCTAAATTCTCTGGAAAATTTTAGGACTATCAAGTCTAAAAATCACAACTTAAATTTGATGTCTAGGATATACATTTTTTTCTACAGGTCTCTAAATAATTATAGTCATTTGTTATTATGAATAACCACATGGCAGGAATATGAATAAATGTTTTTGAAAATAGGAGCATGCATTGTTTTGTGGGAAAAGAAAGTATTAATCATTTAGAAGTGCAGAATATCAGTATTTTCCTGTGAAAACACTGACACCCCAATGTGTTTGTAAAGTCTTCTTTCCCCTGGGATTGAAACATTGAAACAGGAATATCTATGAGTACTGTCACAGGAGCTGATATTTAATAGTGTTACCATGAAACATTTTGCTGAAAGTACTTCTGTCCAGTCGTAAATCTATTTTTTTGCTCATTGTCCAAACTGATAGAGATTCGTTCAGATAAAGGGAATTGAATATCGCCATTCCAATCACTCTACTGTATCACAGAGCATACAAATAAGGATCACATTGGACAGAGCTCAGCAGAATATAAACAACTGAAGGTGACAAAGTTAACAGCTGCCATTTTTAAGAGTATATTGAAGGAAAACACTTTACTATGTAGTTGCAAATGCCGAGATTTACTAAACCAAATTATCTTAGTATTCACTCAAAGTAGAGCTCACACAGAACTCTTTAAGATCTTTCATTAGGTAAAACGATGTCTTAGGTAATCACCCATCTTCCATTTTGCCATTCCTGGTCCCAGGGCCTTTGCCTGGGATGTAGTTTCCACTTTCTGCCTGGAATTCCTTCTATTCTCTGTTCTCATCCTGCCTTTTCCTCTGCATGTTATCATCGTCCCATTTGCCTGATGCCCATCCTCCTAGGGCTACCAGTACCTATACATGGCTAGATTCCTGAGTCCTGTACTTGTCCAAGATGGAAGTTCACTTAAGACTAAAATTTTTCTGTAAATTGCAACAAGGGCACTGAAATAATTTTATCACAAGGATTTGATAGATACGGGACCAGGGAGCAAAGCTGCTAGGGGCGAAACTAGAGATGAAGAAGAGGCAGGGAGAAGGATGAGTCTTCTGTATCTTTATTTTGTGCAGATAACACATACTGCTGTATTGTGTTTTCTTTGTTTTTAATCTGGGCCAGGGTTCAGCTGGTTTCTGAACCTCTAAAAATCTGAGTCCTTAAAGTAAACGTAAAGTAACAGGAGTAACTGCTGGGTTGTTTCCAGATAATTACCAGGAAGATGCCTGGCTTCATGTGGGATAAATGGAAAATATACCTGTTTGAATATTATTTGACACCAGAAATTCAGGGCTTATATTAAACTGCACCTTAACTCATGATTACCGGACAGCTTTGGAAGCTAAACAAAGTAGCTATGAGAAATCTTGGTATCTCTAATAGTTTAAAATAAATTTTTTATCACTATATAATAAAAAGTATATGTTTACTACATTATTATTCTTTAAAAAGTAAAAACAAAAACCTTTGTTCTCTTCAAAAATCAGAGTTGGAAACCACTCTATGTCTCATAGCATATGGATACTTGGATTTGGGGGATATGATTTGACCATTACATTAGAGTAGATAAAATCAGAGAAGTTGGGGACCCTATAAATCTCTTTTAAATAGCCTATTTCTGTCAGGGTGTGCTCCATGCTGTTACATGCACATTCAAGTTCTATTAATTGGTCTACTATATATATATATTTTTACATTCTTATACATATATATATTTTTAACATCTTTATTGGAGTATAATTGCTTTACAATGGTGTGTTAGTTTCTGCTTTATAACAAAGTGAATCAGTTATACATATACATATGTTCCCATATCTCTTCCCTCTTGCATCTCCCTCCCTCCCACCCTCCCTATTCCACCCCTCTAAGGGGGTCAGAAAGCACTGAGCTGATCTCCCTGTGCTATGCGGCTGCTTCCCACTAGCTATCTATTTTACATTTGGTAGTGTATATATGTCCATGCCACTCTCTCACTTTGTCACAGTTTACCCTTCCCCCTCCACGTGTCCTCAAGTCCATTCTCTAGTAGGTTTATTCCCATCTTGCCCCTAGGTTCTTCATGACCATTTTTTTTTTTTTAGATTCCATATATATGTGTTAGCATACGGTATTTGTTTTTCTCTTTCTGACTTACCTTACTCTGTATGACAGACTCTAGGTCCATCCACCTCACTCCAAATAACTCAATTTCGTTTCTTTTTGGTCTACTGTTTTTTGACTATCTTCATTTTTATTTTCCTCAACATGAATTCAGTGTTAGGGTGAATTATGCTGGTCTCAGAAAAAAAAAAAATTGTGCATTTTCTATTGAAGGAAATTTAATCCTAATACCTATCTATGAGGTAGATGTTAGGATTTGCCTCATTTTACTGATAAAGAAACTGAAGCTAAGTTAGTACAACTTTCTCAGAGTCTCCTAGCTGGAAAGTGGTAGAGACAGGATTCAGGCCTTGGTCTGACCAACTCTACACCGTGTTGTTTACTGACAATTAGGATTTTTTTTTTTTTTGGCTGAAGTCTTCCTGCATCTTATTTCAAATAAAGCATTAGCTATTAATCTTTCTTCTTACACGTTAAACATGGCAGATCTTTGCTTTGTACTTAATCTTTGTTGTCATCTGATCTTGCTTCTGTCCAGCCCCATTTCCACTAAGCTTTGAGTTTTTCAATTTATCTGTTTGATTTCAATTTCCAGTTGCTCAGCACTGTTAGAGGAAATTGGCATATAAACAATCCTGACCTCAAGTATACTTATAAATTTATTATAATGATATGAAAAGAATTTTCATTATTTCTTTGCTTATTTTACAGTGTTTTTCACCTGGGTAACATGGTGGTAAAGAATTGCTCAGGAGTGCCAGAAAAGCAATGGAGCCATGTTGTATGAATACAGTACCAAGGCAATTAACTAAAAGCTAAAACGTCAATCATGCCTTTCTTTTTTTCTCCAGCCCAAGTCCCCAAACTAGTTGGAATGACTTTTTCAACTAATCTATTTGTTGATTTTTCTTTATATAGGCAGTTCAGTAGTCAAATATTGTTTTCCTTTTCATATCACTTATTAATTAAAATATGATTCTTTCTTTTTTGAAGCCAATGCCTAGTTTGTCAGAAACTGCATTCTTTCATTTTTCTAGGTACATAATTACCATGAGAAACAAAGCTATCAGATGCAAATTACATTTAACCCCTTTGAATCCTAACAAGCACATCAGTATTTTACATCTAAGGAAAAGTTGAGACTCAGAAGACAGCTACAAAGATTTATCTCATCCATTTAGGCAAATGCACTACACATTAAAATTACTTTATAAGTAGGAATTTTGAAAGTCATGGAAATGTCTTGTTTTTATTCTCAGGATAAATACTATTAATGCTAAACATACGTAATTTTGCTTTTGAGTTGTACCCCAAAAAGATCAAGTGGTAAAGAGGTGCTAAACATTGGTGCAAACCTAATGTATGATAGCTTTTAACAACCAATAGTCCCATAAAATATTCCATCAAAAGACCTTTTAAATTAAATGTTGTGTGTGTGAATGTGTGTGTTTTGCCTTGTGTGGAAAAATTTTTAGACAAAATAGAGTGATTAACCCAGTCTCTCCTGCTTTCTTTGATGTTCTTGTTTGCCTGTCAACAGTTCAAAGGCAAAAGGTGCCGAACATCAAGCTGACTAGATGGCATGAAATATTAACCCCCGTTACTGATTCTCGTACCTGAGATCACAGTTTTACAAATCACCCCTACATTTGACTAAACCAGAGTAATATTGAGAGAATATTATAATTTGAAGATTTTAACTAGTGAGTTTCGAAGAGTAATGAGTGTATGAGACTAAATTATAATTTATGTTATAAAGCAGCAGCAGAGGTTGGTTTATTATAAACTGACTAATAATAACTATGGTAAATGTTCTTTTCAAGTAAGGTAGTTTGACTTAAATCAGAAATAACACAGAATGGACCTACTCTTATGAAGGATAGAATTGCATTGTGATTATGGGTAAAATATAGAAATGTATACCACAATTCCATGATTCTTTTCAGCAAGCAGAAACCATTTGGATGGTTACTTCTAGGAATAGCATATTTTGTACAATAATTGATTTTTGGTTCATGATGTTGTACAATACACAATCTACAATAAATTTAAAAATTAATTGAAACCATTAAAAAATGGATGAACAATTTAAGAGGAATGGCAAAATGCTTTCAAAACATGATAAATATGCATAATTAATCTGATACTAATACTTTCTGTGGGCATATAGAGGGAAAAAAAGCAGTAAACATTTGGTTAAGAAAGGGAAATTGGCTATTAATTTCCTATTCCAATTGCTGTAGAACTCTACATAGCCCAGAAAGACTACACAGACTCCCTGCTCTGTGAAGAGGAAAATACAAGTAATCCTCCTAGAGTGGCTGATTGTTTATGGCCGGTCACCATCATTGAACATTCTCCTTTATCTTGTTACTTTCTCACGTTAGTTCCACCTTCTGAAAATGCACATCCTCAGATGCCCTTGTGGCTAGGGTGTAGGTAGCCACAGTTGTTTTACAAATCAGATGTGGACTCAGAGATTAGCAATGTTACGAGGTGGCCTCGCCTTGGGAGATAGTGTTCTGACAAGCATGATGGTGGAGGTGCACAGTTCCCTGGGTAGTGGTAGCAAGTGTTTTGGAGTTCAGTCGCAGATGTGAGGATTGCTGTCTGAGGCAGGGATGTTTCAGGTAAGATGTCATGCATGTGTGTGGGCATGGTGCGTCACACATGTGTGTGGGTATAATTTCAGAGCTGAGTTCACCAACCCTCTCAGGGTTCTGTGAGCTACCTAATGTCCTTTAATAATTAGTTGTTTTGGAATGGAAACTAGCCATGCTGGATTTTCTTTACAACTAAGACTAAAATAGATACTCTTCCCTCAACCCTACCCACTGCCAATGAAACTTCCTTTGGAAGTTAATGAATTCTTTTGTCGCTTCTCAATTCACTCAAATTTTACTTATATTATAGCATGTCTTAGGTCAGAATTCTCAAGAATCAGACTCTGAGATGGAGATTAGCCTTCAGGATGGAGATCAAACTCTCCTATCTGAGATGGAGATTAGGGTGCAGGATGTTTATTAGTGAGTATTGCGAAGATTAATACCTGTGCAAGCAAAGGGAAGGAAGCAGGGTTGAGCAGAGGGAGATACGAGCCTGTGATGTAGTTTCAAAAAGGACTCCAGTGAGCTCCATGAAAAGATGTGAAACTTGAATGGCCCTCCGAACAGTCCTTTATGTCCATCAGCCATGGGATGTGAGTTGCCCTGGAGAGAGGGTTGAACTTGGGCAAGGTGATTGTTTTCATCGAGAGCAATTATAAAGACAATTGATGGCAGAGGAATTCCCAGCAGTTGGAAGAATACATCCTTCAGGGGACAGCATTCACTATGTGGCTCATATGTTTTATTATTGTTATTTCTTTCCACATCTGTTGCTCCATAAGACTAGGGGCTGTCAGTCTCATGGAAGATTTCTCAAAGTGGTAAAGTTTATAATGCTTAAGCATGTGAACTCTAAAGCCAAGCTGCCTGTGTTTCAATCATGGTTTCAGCACCTACTTGCTGTGTGACCTTGGCAAGTGTATTAAACCTCTCTGTTTCTCATATATAAAATGAAGATAATTTTTCCTTACTCATAGAGTTATCATGAGTTAATTTATGTAAAGGGCATAAAGTTTTTTGGAATGGCATAAATACTCAATAATGTTAGCTAAATTAACTTCTAAGTATCTAGAATCTGAAAGTATGCCTAGTACATATTGGGTGTTCGATTTTCACTTTTTTGGATGAATATGTTATTGGAAGTTAGACGTGGAATGCAGAGTTTATGGCTGCATGTGCAACATAATTTAAAGACACTGACAGCCTTACCTGTTCTTGAACATCCCCCCCTTTAGGAAAAGAATCTGTTGAAAAAAAGATTTACTAGAATTGAAATGACTATATTTGATCTCTATAATATCTTATCATCTTAGCCAGAAGTTAATCATATATTCTCAGGCACCAAAGCTAATAGGATAGTTTTGATAGAGTAAGAAAAAGAAAAAAAAAAAGAAAAAATGTACAGAGAAAGAATTATGGTTCTGAGAGAACCACCCTGGCATGAAGATATAGACAACTGATGAGAAATGTCCAAGCCAGGAGGAGGAGGGGAAGGAGGTGTTGGTCAAAGACCGGCTATCAGACCAGGAACTCCCTGAGGGTAGTAGGCATGGTGTCTGGCACTTGCTGCAGAGTAAAGAAATAACAAGCACATTGTTTCCTGGGGCTGGAGTAGAAGCATTTTAGAATTCTCCAGGTGTCTGCTCTCTGAATACTCTTTGCTCCCTAATTAGAAAGTGAATTATGAAATCCCTTTGGTGGGACACTAATTGAAATGAAGAAGGTGTTCTATCTCTCTTTTTTTTTTTGTCTTAGGGCCACAAACAACAGTGATTTTTCTCAGGGACTTTGTTGGGGGTACCGAGGCAGTGTTCTCTGGTTAGACTCTCAATAAGATAACACTTTACAGCTCTGTTTTTGTTTCCCTTTTCAAACTTGAGGGAAAATGTGAAATATTTTTGTTGCTCAGAACAAACAGATCCATGGCTATACCTCGTGATGCTATTATGTTTCTAACAGAAGAAAATGTTTTTCTCTGGGACTTTGGGGCACTATATTAAGACATAGGGAAGGGTCAATATAATATGGTGACACGAGAGTGGTGTCTTCTTTCTCAACAGACACTATGCTTATGATATTTTCCTCTCAGAATTCTGAGAATATTCATCATCTCAAACAAAGGAAAATTAAACACATGAGGAAAACAAAGTATTTTATTGTTGTTGTTGAGATTCTGAGCTAATAATCATTTAAGCACCTGCAGGATCCCAGCACTGTGCAAGATGTTCCACTAGGAATATGCTCTTTTAGAAATGTAAACAGTTATTAAGAATAAAAACATCTAAGAAAAGTGTGAAAAGTTCCCAGCAGAAAAATATGCGCTAATATTTACTTGGCACTTAGAGATAAACATTTTACATATCATCTCATTTAATCCTCACGATTTCCCTATGGGGTAGATGTTACCCGCACATTGCAGAGGAAGAAACTGAGGCTTAGTGATATGAAAATAGTTGTTTGAGCTCATGTGGCCTCCATGTCCCCTTATCACTAATTGTACTGTCTCAATGTCTTGCTTAGAAGCAGGTCTAGATTCTTTCAAATATTGACCAAAACACTGAGATATTTCTAATGGTGGATGATGTTTTAGAATCGGTCAGAATGTGGACTTAAGAAGGACTCCTCAATAGAAACCATCTGCCCTTCCTTCTGGGTTTCTTAAGAATTGTCCATATATGTCCCATATCAGAGTCATGTAGGGTGCTTGTTTAAAATGTAGATTTCTTGTTATATGTAATTATAGCTCAGTGAAAACTAGGAAAAATAAGAAAAAACATAAAATAGGTTTCAGAAAAAAAATACAGATTCTTGAGTCCCACCGGAGACCTTCCAGTCAGAATTTATGGTAACAGAAGTGGAAATTTACATCTATGACAAACACCTCAAGAAATTCCCAGGCCCACTAACTTTGAGAAACACTGTTTTTGGTCCTGGACTCTGAGGAGAGGCAGGGCACTTCACAGTATTTGTGAGAAAAGAAAATCAGTATGGTCTTTGATTAATGGCCCTGAGAAAGAGAATAAGAAACGTATCTAAAAATACTACCTTAGAATTAGAAAGGTTGATGGGTGAGAACAAGTTATTAAAAACCAAGAATAATTTAAGAACTAATTTTACAGATAATTGATAATGAAATGATCTGATAATGGTGCAAGTAGAGTACATAAGGGTGAGTTTTGAAGAAGCTGTAATTAAGAGGATTAAGGAGACCAGCTGAAAAAGAATTAAAGAATTCAAGATAAATTATAACAGAGCAGGAATAAGAAACTTACTTCCCAGAAATAAGGCAGTCTTAGGAAAGAGGCATTAGGTTTAGATTTATCTGAAAATCTGTAATGGAGATTAGAAGCATGACGCTTTGGCCTTATAGAGAAATTTTCAGAGATGAAATGTTTCTTAGGAGGTATGTATGTTACCTGGATCGAAAGGTTCTCTTTTGCTTGTACAATAACAGTAAGCGTGTATTTTCATGCTAGATGCTGTTTTCCAGTGTTTAACTAAAAAAAAACATTGCTGGATGGCTAGTGGGAAGCTGCTTCATAGCACAGGGAGGTCAGCTCGATGCTTTGTGACAACCTAGAGGGGTGGGATAGGGAGGGTGGGAGGCAGGCTCAAGAGGGAGGGGATATGGGGATATATGTATGTATACATAGAGCTGATTCACTTTGTTGTACAGCAGAAACTAGCACAACATTGTAAAGCAATTATACTCCAGTAAAGATATTAAAAATAATATAAATAAATAAATTAATATAAATAAAAAAGTGCTAGCACTTATACTGAATACACTAGAATTGTCATTTCTCATGCATAAAGCATGATTTATATGTAATATGGAACTAAAAAAATAGAATTTACATTATTCTGATAGAGCAACTGTATTGCTTACTATTCATTGAAACATTTAATATATGAAATAACTTGATTAAAGTATATAAGATGATAATAACTTAAAAAGTTTATATATTGCTTCCCAGAAATTTGAAGCTATTTTCTCTGATGTAAACAATAATCTCTGAATTGAAAATCAATATTTATGAATAATAATGAGTATATGAATATATTTCTTGATTTTATACTTTAGTCCATTGGCTAATATATTTTCATACCAATACCTATTGTTTGTGTTCACAAATTTTAGAGTAAACTATACATTCTGATAATGGAAGTTCCCTTCCTCCACAAACCTTGATATTCTTTTTTTTGTAATTGAAACTTTGGGGATAATTGTACATTCACTTGTCATTTTAAGAAATAATATAGGGAGATCCCTTGCACGCTTTGCCCAGTTTTTCCCAATGGTAACATTTTGCAGAATTATAGTATGCCACACAAGGATATTGACATTGATACAATTCGCCAATCTTACTCAGATTTCCCTAGTTTCATTTGCACTGATTTGTGTGTGCATGTTTAGTTCTAAACAATTTTATCACATGTGTAGGTTTGTGAAGCCACCACCACAGTAAAGATATTGAACAGTTCCATCTCTACATGAGCCATCTTGTTGCTTTGTTATAAACCCGCCTCCCTCCTGCTGTTCTTTGTATATATATTTTAGACTGTTCTGTCATTAATGTTTCTCTGTGAAGTTGAAGATCACTTTGAGCAAATCCCAACCCACAACACACACATAGTGGGGACTGATTGTAATTGCTTTAAACATTAAAATAAACATAAATTTTAGGAGAATTGACAGATTGTGCTCTTAATCATTCCATTCAGTGTCAATGCCCAACCAGCCGAAGACCACTGGGAACAACCTGTTGTTGAGCAGGTTGGTTTATTGTTCTTTGAGACAAAGGAGAACACACATGATGGGGAATCATAGGGTGTCTCAGAGTGTTAAAAAGAATCTATTATAGGATTTAGGCTGTGTTAAGTGATTTTGGAGAGGATTCAAAGAAGTCAGTTGGGCTTTGTCCTGAATTGGATCCTGTAAGGCAGAGAGGGGACTCTGCAATCGGGGGGTAATCATAGATCTCATCTAGAAGGCAGGGAATGAAGTGAGGCTAGACCTATAATTGGTAAAGAAGAAGCAGGTGGCATGGACATATATACACTACCAAATGTAAAAGAGATAGCTAGTGGAAAGCAGCCACATAGCACAGGGATATCGGCTCAGTGCTTTGTGACCACCTAGAGAGGTGGCATAGGGAGGGTGGGAGGGAGATGCAAGAGGGAAGAGATATGGGGATATATGTATATGTATAGCTGATTCACTTTGTTATAAAGTAGAAACTAAAACACCATTGTAAAGCAATTATATTCCAATAAAGATGTTAAAAACAATAAAGAAGAAGCAGGCGCTCACACTAACCAGGATGTAGGATGTGTGATTAGTTTTGTTATTTGGACAATATTCATATTTTGTCTGTGTTCAGACATGATTAGGTAGTACTCTTATTTATTCATCCTGGTGATAGAGTAGCCTTGTCTGATGATGTTACTCTATGAAACTGGGTATCTTCGACAAGACTACATGTGAGTGCCAGGTCAGCTCCTAGATGTCAAAGGCCTGCTTTTCTCTTTCTCACCAGGGAGAGGGTATGACTTTCCATTTGTTCAGATCTTCTTTTATCTCTTTTAATAACATTTTATAGTTTTCTTTATATTGTTCTTCCTTGATATATTTATTATTAAATATATTTTTTGATTTTGTCATCATCAAAAAGAGATTTTCCCTGTGTTGTCCTTTATTGGTATTTATTGCTAGAATAGAGAAAGCTATTTGGTTTCACATGTTTATATTTTGTCTTTTTACCTTAGCAAAGTTTAACATCTTTATTGGAGTATAATTGCTTTACAATGGTGTGTTAGTTTCTGCTTTATAACAAAGTGAATCAGCTATACATATACATATATTCCCATACCTCCTCCCTCTTTTGTCTCCCTCCCACCCTCCCTATCCCACACCTCTAGGTGGTTACAAAGCACAGAGCTCATCTCCCTGTGCTATGTGGCTGCTTCCCACTAGCTATCTATTTTACATTTGGTATATATATGTCCATGCCACTCTCTCACTTCGTCCCAGCTTACCCTTCCCTCTCCCCGTCGCCAAGTCCATTCTCTACTTCTGTGTCTTTATTCCTGTCCTGCTCCTAGGTTCTTCAGAACCATTTTTTTTTTCTTCTCGATTCCATATATATATGTTAGCATATGGTATTTGTTTTTCTCTTTCTGAACTTACTTCACTCAGTATGACAGTCTCTAGGTCGATCCACCTCACTACAAATAACTCAATTTCATTTATTTTTATGGCTGAGTAATATTCTATTGTATATATATGCCACATCTTCTTTATCCATTCATCTGTTGATGGACACTTAGGTTGCTTCCATGTCCTGGCTATTGTAAATAGAGCTGCAATGAACATTTTGGTACATGACTCTTTTTGAATTGTGGATTTCTCAGGGTATATGCACAGTAGTGAGATTGCAGGGTCCTATGATAGTTCTATTAGTTTTTTTAAGGAACCTCCATACTGTTCTCCATAGTGGCTGTATCAATTGACATTCCCACCAACAGTGTAAGAGGGTTTCCTTTTCTCCACACCCTCTCCAGCATTTATTGTTTGTAGATTTTTTGATGATGGCCATTCTGACCAGAGTGAGGTGACACCTCATTGTAGTTTTGATTTGCATTTCTCTAATGATTAGTGATGTTGAGCATCCTTTCATGTGTTTGTTGGCAATCTGTATATCTTCTTGGAAGAAATGTATTGAGGTCTTCTGCCCATTTTTGGATTGGGTTGTTTGTCTTTTTGATATTGAGCTGCATGAGCTGCTTGTATAATTTGGAGATTAATCCTTTGTCAGTTGCTTCACTGGCAAATATTTTTTCCCATTCTGAGGGTTGTCTTTTTCACTTGTTTATTGTTTCCTTTGCTGTGCAAAAGCTTTTAAGTTTCATTAGGTCCGATTTTTGTTTTTATTTCCATTTCTCGAGGAGGTGGGTCAAAAAGGATCTTGCTGTGATGTATGTCATAGAGTGTTCTGCCTATGTTTCCTCTAAGAGTTTTATAGTGTCTGGTCTTACATTTAGGTCTTTAATCCATTTTGAGTTTATTTTCGTGTGTGGTGTTAGGAAGTGTTCTAATTTCATTCTTTTACATGTAGCTGTCCAGTTTTCCCAGCTCCACTTATGGAAGAGGCTCTCTTTTCTCCATTGTGTATTCTTGCCTCCTTTATCAAAGATAAGGTGACCATATGTGCGTGGGTTTATCCCTGGGCTTTCTCTCCTGTTCCATTGATCTATATTTCTGTTTCTATGGCAGTACCATACTGTCTTGATTACTGTAATTTTGTATTATAGTCTGAAGTCAAGGACCCTGATTCCTCCAGCTCTGTTTTTCTTTCTCAAGATTGCTTTGGCTATTTGGGGTCTTTTGTGTTTCCATACAAATTGTGAAATTTTTTGTTCTCGTTCTGTGAAAAATGCCATTGGTAGTTTGACAGGGATTGCACTGAATCTGTAGATTGCTTTGGGTAGTATAGTCATTTTCACAAAGTTGATTCTTCCAATCCAAAAACATGGTATATCTCTCCATCTGTTTGTGTTGTCTTTAATTTCTTTCATCAGTGTCTTAACAGTTTTCTGCATACGGGTCTTTTGTCTCCTTAGGTAGATTTATTCATAGGTATTTTGTTCTTTTTATTGCAGTGGTAAACAGAAGTGTTTCCTTAATTTCTCTTTCAGGTTTTTCATCATTAGTGTATAGGAATGCAAGAGATTTCTGTGCATTAATTTTGTATCCTGCTACTTTACCAAATTCACTGATTAGCTCTAGTAGTTTTCTGGTATCATCTTTAGGCTTCTTTATGTATAGTATCGTGTCATCTGCAAACAGTGACAGTTTTACTTCTTTTCCAATTTGGATTCCTTTTATTTCTTTTTCTTCTCGATTGCTGTAGCTAAAAGTTGAATAATACTGGTGAGAGTGGGCAAGCGTGTCTATTTCCTGATCTTAGTGGAAATACTTTCATTTTTCACCATTGAGAACGATGTTGGGTGTGGGTTTGTTGTATATGGCTTTTATTATGTTGAGGTAAGTTCCCTCTATGCCTACTTTCTGGAGGATTTTTATCAGAAATGGGTGTTGAATTTTATCAAAAGCTTTTTCTGCATCTATTGAGAAGATCATCTGGTTTTTCCCTTTCACTTTGTTAATATGGTGTATCACATTGACTGATTTGCGTATATTGGAAGAATCCTTGCATTCCTGGGATAAACCCCACTTGATCATGGTATATGCTGCTGGATTCTGTTTGCTAGTATTTATTTTAATATGCTGCTGGATTCTGTTTGCTAGTATTTTGTTGAGAATTTTTGCATCTATGTTCATCAGTGATTTGGCCTGTAGTTTTCTTTTTTTGTGACATCATTGTCTGGTTTTGGTACCAGGGTGATGGTGGCCTCTTAGAACGAGTTTGGGAGTGTTCCTCCCTCTGCTATATTTTGGAAGAGTTTGAGAAGGATAGGTGTTAGCGCTTCTCTAAATGTTTTATAGAATTCACCTGTGAAGCCATCTGGTCTTGGGCTTTTGTTTGTTGGAAGATTTTATGTCACAGTTTCAATTTCAGTGCTTGTGATTGGTCTGTTTCTGTTTTCTATTTCTTCTTGATTAGTCTCGGAAGGTTGTGCATTTCTAAGAATTTGTCCATTTCTTTCAGGTTGTCCATTTTATTGGCATATAGTTGCTTATAGTAATCTCTCATGATCCTTTGTATTTCTGCAGTGTCAATTGTTCCTTCTCCTTTTTCATTTCTAGCTGTATTGATTTGAGTCTTCTCCCTTTTTTCCTGATGAGTCTTAATAATGGTTTATCAATTTTGTTTATCTTCTTAAAGAATCAGCCTTTAGTTTTATTGATTTTTGCTATCGTATCCTTCATTTCCTTTTTTGTTTAATTTTGCAGTTCGCGGGCCTCCTTATGGGGATTCTCTTGTATGTTATTTGTTGCTTTTCCCTTGCTGATTTTAATATTTTTTCTTTGTACTTAATTTTTGATAGTTTGATTACTATGTGTCTTGCTGTGTTTCTCCTTGGATTTATCCTGAATGGGACTCTCTGCACTTTCTGGACACTTGATTGACTATTTCCTTTCCTATATTAGGGAAGTTTTCAACTATAATCTCTTCAAATATTTTCTCAGTCCCTTTCTTTTTCACTTCTTCTTCTGGGACCCCATTAATTCGAATATTGGTCCATTTAATGTTGTCCCAGAGGTCTCTGAGACTGTCCTCAATTCTTTTCATTCTTTTTTCTTTATTCTTCTCTGGTAGTTATTTCCACTCTTTTACCTTCCAGGTCACTTATCCGTTCTTCTGCCTCAGTTATTCTGCTATTGATTCCTTCTACAGAATTTTTAATTTCATTTACTGTGTTGTTCATCATTGGTTGTTTGATCTGTAATTCTTCTAGGTCCTTGGTAAACGTTTCTTGTATTTCCTCCATTCTATTTTCAAGATTTTGGCTATCTTTACTATCATTACTCTGAATTCTTTTTCAGGTAGACTGCCTATTTCCTCTTCATTTGTTTGATGTGGTGGGGTTTTACCTTGCTCCTTCATCTTCTGTGTATTTCTCTGTCTTCTCATTTTGCTTAACTACTGTGTTTTGGGTCTCCGTTTTGCAGGCTGCAGGTTTGTAGTTCCCATTGTTTTTGGCGTCTGCCCCCAGTGGGTAAGGTTAGTTCAGTGGGTTGTGTAGGGTTCCTGGTAGAGGAAGGACCAGTCCCTGTGTTCTGGTGAATGAGGCTGGATCTTGTCTTTCTGGTGGGCATGGCTGCGTCTGGTGGTGTGTCTTGGGGTGTCTGTGAACTTATTATGATTTTAGGCAGCCTCTCTGCTAATGTGTGTGGTTTTGTTCCTGTCTTGCCAGTTGTTTGGCATTGGATGTCCAGTACTGTAGCTTGCTGGTCATTGAGTGGAGCTGGGTCTTAGCACTGAGATGGAGATCTCTGGGAGAGCTTTCGCCATTTGATATTACGTGGGGTTGGGAGGTCTCTGGTGAACCAGTGTCCTTAACTCGGCTCTCCCAACTAAGAGGCTCAGGCCTGATGCCTGGACGGAGCACCAAGGCCCTGTCCACCACACAGCTCCGAAGAAAAGGGAGAAAAAAAAAGAAATAAAGAAAAAAAATAAAATAAATGTTATTAAAATAGAAAGAAAATGTTTAAAAATAAAAAAGTAATAGAAAATAAAAGGGAAGAACAAAAGAAAGAGAGAGCCACCAAACTAAGAAACAAATCCACCAATGATAAAAAGTGCTAAAAATTATACGTAAAAAAAAAAAAAAAAATGAGGCTTCCCTGGTAGCGCAGTGGTTGAGAGTCCGCCTGCCGATGCAGGGGACGTGGATTCGTGCCCCGGTCCGGGAAGATCCCACATGCCTCGGAGCGGCTGGGCCCGTGAGCCATGGCCGCTGAGCCTGCGCGTCTGGAGCTTTTGCTCCGCAACGGGAGAGGCCACAACAGTGAGAGCCCTGTGTACCGCAAAAAAAAAAAAATATGGACAGACAGAACCCTAGGACAAATGCTAAAGGCAAAGCTCTACAGACAGAATCACACAAAGAAACAAACACACACTCACAAGAAGAGAAAAAGGAAAAAAAAAAATATATATATATAAAAGAAAAGGAAGAGAGCAACTTAATAAACAAATCTACCAGTGATAATAAGCCCTAAATAGTAAACTAAGATTAACATAAAACCAGAAACAAATTAGTTGCAGAAAGCCAACTCCAAGTCTGCAATTGCTCCCAGAGTCCACTGCCTCAATTTTGGGATGATTTGTTGTCTATTCATGTATTCCACAGATGCAGGGTACATCAAGTTGATTGTGGAGATTTATTCCACTGCTCCTGAGGCTGCTGGAAGAAATTTCCCTTTCTCTTCTTTGTTCGCACAGCTCCTGGGGTTCAGCTTTGGATTTGGCCCTGCCTCTGCCTGTTGGTCGCCTGAGGGCATCTGTTCCCCGCCCAGACAGGACAGCCTTAAAGTAGCATCTGATTTGGGTTCCTCTGGCTCACTCAAGCCGGGGGAAGGAGTGGTACGGAATGCGGGGCAAGCCTGTGGCGGCAGAGGCCGGCATGATGTTGCATCAGCCTGAGGTGTGCCGTGTGTTCTCCCGGGGAAGTTGTCCCTGGATCATGGGACCCTGGCAGTGGTGGGCTGGGCTGCACAGGCTCCCAGGACGGAAGGTGTGGATAGTGACCTGTGCTTGCACACAGGCTTCTTGGTGGCTGCAGTAGCAGCCTTAGTTTTTCTTGCCAGTCTCTGGTGTCCGCACTGATAGCCACAGCTTACGCCCGTCTCTGGAGCTCTTTTAGGCAGTGCTCTGAATCCCCTCTCCTCACACACCCTGAAACAATGGTCTCTTGCCTCTTAGGCAGTTGTAGACGTTTTCCCGGACTCCCTCCCAGCTAGCTGTGGCACACTAGCCGCCTTCAGGCTGTGTTCACGCAACCAACCTGTCCTCTCCCAGATCCCAGTCCCGGGATCTGATCTCCGAAACCTGAGCCTCAGCTCCCAGCCCCCGCCCGCCCCGGCGGGTGAGCAGACAAGCCTCTTGGGCTGGTGAGTGCTGGTCGGCACCGATCCTCCGTGCGGGAATCTCTCCACTTTGCCCTCTGCACCCGTGTTGCTGTGCTCTCCTCCGTGGCTCTGTAGCTTCCCCCCCTGCCCACCCGCCCCCGTCTCCGCCAGTGAAGGGGCTTCCTAGTGTGTGGAAACCTTTCCTCCTTCATAGCTCTCTCCCAGAGATGCAGGTCCCATCCCTATTCTTTTGTCTCTGTTTTTTCTTTTGCCCTACCCATGTATGTGGGGATTTTCTTGCCTTTTGGGAAGTCTGAGGTCTTCTGCATTCAGTAGGTGTTGCGTAGGAGTTTTTCCACTTGTAGATGTACTTTTGATGTATTTGTGGGGAGGAAGGTGATCTCCACATCTTACTCCTCCGCCATCTTGAAGGTCCTCCTTATTAGCAAAATATTTTGTTAATTTTGTTTGAACATTTAATATCTTGGATTTTCTACTATCCAAATAGGATAATGTTGTCTCTTCTTTTCTGGTGCTTATGCTACTTATTTAATTTTATTGAATATTTGCTTTTGTTAAAAGTTTCAAGGCAGTATTTAATATTGTGATAGCATTCATCTCTGTCTACTGGAAAGATTTTAGTGTTTGTTTATTGTAATGCTTCTTTTTGGGAAGCGGTAAGATAGTCCTTAATGTATTTAGAAATTTTGTTTGTTATTTTATTTAGGGTTTTATTGGAAATGACTGCTGAATTTTATCAAATATCTTTTAATCATCTATCGATATGATCACATGTTTTTCTTTTATTAATATGTAGAAATAATGGACTTCCTCTTGCATTCCTGGAATAAACCCTTAGTCATATATTTTCATTTTGATTTGTTTCTGGATTGCACTTGCTTATACCTTGTGCAGCATGCTATGTATCTTACTTTTAGACTGATGAGAAAGATATTAGTAAGTCTTTAAAAAAGTAGCAAAGATCTTGGTCTTAATAGTCAGCAAATGTGAGAAAAAAATGTTCTAATGTGGTAGAGAAATATGCACACACACACACACACACACAACCAAACAAGAAGACATTACATTATATTCATAGATCTGTCAAAAAAAATCCCATATTTTTCATCACTGGTGAGTGATGTGGTATGAAGAAGAGTTAACTGTTTCACACACTAGGAAAAGTGACTGTTAATGCTGCTGTTTGAGAGAGTAATTTGTCAGTATTAAGATACAGATACATATACCTTTGTTTTCCAACTTTATTCACAGGAGTATATTATATAGATAAACAAAAGCATCATTACTTAACAAAGTATGTGAAAATATCTTGAGTAAAAGAAAAGGAAAGAAATATAGTGGAAACAAAGAGAATGCCAGTCAAGAGGGGTATGGCTTTATAAACTAGGGGGATCCACACCATGGAACATTATGCTGCCATTAAAAATAATGACTTAGTTCTCTCCTAGTTAACCTGCAGAGAGTTTCATGATGCATTTTGGAATGAGAAAAACAAGGTGCTGAAAGGTTATAGATATGATCTCAATTATTATAAAAGCAAGAGCAAAATTTGTGTCTGGTTATATGCATGTATTCTATATTTTATCCATGTTACATATTCTATGAAAAATTATGCAAAATTTTTCTTGGCTATAAAATATTGTTTTCTTTCTTGTGTATTCAAAGATAATGCTTTCTCTTCGTATGGATACAAAATCCAGTTATTTTATCTGAAAATATACAATAGCTTTTAATGTGCCTGGTGTCTATATACTTCTGCATAAATGATCTTAAAAAGTAAAAAGAAATAAAACAAAAACAAAATCTAAAGGGCCCTGGACTTTAGAATAATAATTAGATAGCAAAAATTCCAAAACCATTTATATTACTATTTTATGTCTTCATGTCCTGCAATCTATATCTCAAAATACTAACGTGTATCCAAAATTGAAGATCAAGTGAAGTAAGCAGAAGTGACACTGTAAAACAGTCCTTTTAAAACGATTTATTATAGTAAAAGACATGGGAACAACGAAAAGGTGAGCAGAGGGAGGAACTCTTCTCCAATCCCATTTCTATCACAGCTGGAGGTGCATAGTTTCCTTGTTCTTATAAAGGAATTACTGCCACATGGTGAGTTCCTGCAATAAAAGTTAAATATGAATTGGCTGTGCTTCTTAAATGTTAATAATCCAATCATATGGAAAAAGGAATTTAGTAATGTACAGTATAGTTTAAAAAGTCAGAACTCTAAGAGTTTGAGATTTTCTTGGAGATTTACTCAGATGCTGTCATCTTTATGTGATGGCACTCCTTCTGAACAAGTGTTTATATTGATAGTGAAAATCTGTTGAAAGTGAAATACTTATATCTGTAAGCTAATTAGCTGTTTAAATGTATATGATCTAAAACAGCTAACTGATTTTAAGAAAATGAATAGCATATTTTGATACAGTGGCTATTAGGCTTTCTTTCTTTCTCTCCTCCCTCCCTCCCTCCCTCTGTCCCTCCCTCCCTTCCTTCCTCTCTTTCTTTCTTTTCTTCTCCTTCAGCCATTAAATGCTATATAGACATAGACTAAGGAGAGGGAGTATTTGTTTCCCCCTAGGTTCTTACTGGAAGATAGCTTTCAAAACTTAATTTTTATTATGTTTATGCACGCTTGCTAAACCTAGAGAAAATCAAGCAATATTTTTGGGAGGAGGGGAAGTAAGTTTGCATAATCCTTTTAAATATTTGCTTGATATCTCTAAATATTGCCCAGTGCACATCAACTAGTATTCTGCTATCACTAAGTACAGTTAAAACTGTTTCTGTCAGTTAGTTCCTGAAGGTATCAGTAGGATGTGTAGCCAGGGGAAAAAAGGGAGGTTAGGTACTTTTAAGAAAGGCACAAGAAGGAAAAGAGAAAGTACACAGAGAAAATAACCTTTTTTTTCTGATGTAGCCATTCATTTCTTTAACAAATATTTATTGAATGCCAGGGACTTTTCCAGGTGCTGTTGATTCAGCTGTAGTTGAAGAGAAAATGTCCCTGGAATTTACTTCCTAGTTGAGATCTTCCCAGTAAAGAATGAAAACAACCCTTAGAAATGATATTGAATGTGCTTCCAAAAAGGATATTACCCCATGGGAAATAAAAACTTTCCAATAAAATAATGCACCACTGAAGTTTCATTGTTACCAATACTTTAAATATCTAATATCAGAAAAGAAAGTGTAGTAGAATTGAGGAAGAAGACTGTATCTAGCGATCCATTGTTTAATATACTCTCTTAACAGATTATTGAAAGACACCTTGTTTTAGTAAACATAAAGGACCTCTGGCAATGTGAATTATTTAAATATACAAAGGTGATGACTGTATTCTTGTATTCTTGTTTTTCTATCTCTGCAAACATATGAACATAACATTTCCAATAGAAATAGTCTCATACACATGTTTTTACTTTAAATAATGCATTTACTTTAAATAATGCATTAGAGTAGAAAGCACTTATGAAGAAACAGCCAGAGCAAACTTAGATTTTTATTTCTAAAAGACTGGGGAATAAACACTCTTATCAAGAGATTGGATTAGAGCATTGCACCAGTGAAGGCAGTTGGGTCAAGAATTATCAAAATATTAAAAACCAAGTGATGTCGTCAGAGCATTAGTTTTGTATCAACATATTGAATTTTTGTAATATTAAAATTCTCTAGAATGCCTACATGTCAGAAAGAAAGAAATCTAATATTTGTTTACTGGTGTATTTTGAATTTACTTGGATCTATCATGTCAAGATAGAGAGACAAATTTCTGAAACAGCCATACTCTTGTTTTCTCTTTAGGACTCCATATACATGTTTAATTCATTTTGCTAAGTATTTATTTACTGCATTTTGTCCAGCTGAATACTGCTTGCCATGAACTCTATCTGTCACAATTCATTTTCTAATGAAATAATACATGGACATTTAAAATAGAGTATAGTAAGAATAGAAAGTACTATAAAAACAAAAGATGATGTACACATTGTTAATAGTTGCCTGACCAAGGAGTGATCAAGATGGGAAAACTTTATGGAAGAGAGATGCCTAGAATTGAATCTTGAAAGTTTCCAGATTTGATTGGAAATAAAGTACATGTGAAGCAGGGTGAGCATCATTAACAAGATTGAAGCTGGGGCAATGTATATGGGGAGCAGCAATGAGAACAATCTCACTAGAGTGATAGACCTTGGGGGGCAGTAGGGGGAGAAAAGTTATGATGAACTCAGATTTCTCAGGAGATTTGTGTAGCAAAATATGGAAGATGGATTTCTTTTAAGAGGCAACAAGAAGGTATTGAATGTCCCTGAATATTAGGTCAAAGTGAAAGAATCTGGCAGGATATTGCAGAAGCAATTGGAAGTATAAGATAATGTAAGATGAAGGTCTTCGGTATGTTTCATCTAGTTACCTGCAGCTCTGCTTGGTTTGAAGTAAGAGAAAAAATTCCTATACTCTCAGAGTGGCAAGGAATTACCCATGAGGATCTAGGACCTGGAAGGGAGCTCTGATTTGCAAAAAGGAATGAACAGCAACAGCAATGTACTGATGATCAGTCACCACACGGCAAGAGGTTTGAAGTCTCCAAGGACAGATGATGATCAGGGACCAGATGGGAGTTTCCTGTCTCTGACACCTTGGCTATACTTACATTTTCTTCATCTTGCAAGTAAATCCAACAAATTATGTTTATGTGTGTGCATGTGATGTAAGAGGTGGAGAGATGTGAGACCAAATTATATATCTGTCAGAATGAGAACCTGTTCAAAATATAAGGATGGTTATAATGTGAAAACAAAGGTTAACTAATATTTACTCCCCATAAATATAGCTCATTGAATATGAGTTCTGGCACCTATTTTGGTGATTGGTAATAAGTTCTCAATAAATATTTGTCAATTAAATAGAATTATTGATTGAATTGGATGAGACCATATATTTTCTGACATTCCCTTTAGGCTACCATACTTCTTGAAAATAGTAGAAAGTTATAAAATCTCTAAATTTAATTGGGTGTGTAGATCCTTTTTATTTTGCTTTATGTCTTTCTTAAACTTACATTCTTCCTCCAGGCCTATATTTTTTAGCATATTTCCTCTTGAAAATCCTGCTGAGTTGAAAAACTACAGTTATTTGGAGTTTCTTCAATATGCAAAAATAGAGGTTTCTTTAATATAGCAAATTAACAGAAATTTTAATTTAGTATTTAACAACTAAGGAAGGCATATTAGCCTGTCTCCATAGCTATATATTAAAAATACACAAACCTTCAGAGCTAATAAAAAGTTTGAATGTACATTTTAGTATTACATTTGGAAATACATGATCATTTTAAGCATTCTACAATATTGACCAGAGATGTGAAAATTGATGTCTTTATCATTCTTAACAGTTGGTAGTTTTTACAACATGATCCCATGCTAAACTCTGTGCTGAGGGTGTAATATATGGGCAATATATGTATGTAAGTGTGCATTCAAGTATATACCTATTTACATAAATATGAAATATCATTTAAATGTAGTTTGAAAATATGAAGGCAAATACAGATTTATTTTTCATTAGTTTTAGCATTATATTATACTTAATTTAAAAATATAATTTATTGATTTTTTCTAGTTTTGCAAGTAACTGATATTTATTGCAGAAAAATTGGAAAGTGAAAAAATGTATAAGATGCAAATAACCATAATCTCATTATCCAAATATTTTGTTGTATTTCTTATGGTCTGTTTTCATTGCAGAAGTATGCTTGATCAGAGTTGAATGTAGACAAAATTTTATTTTTCTACTATACTTTAAGTAACCCATAGAATACAAGGAATGAGTTTTGCTTCATAGCAAACTGGCCCTTTACCATTCTCCATTTTCCCTCATCCCTCACTCCAGGTTCAAACCCTCCATGTGAATAAATCTTCCACAGAAATTATTATAGTTATTCTCTGTTTTGTTGTCTAACAGCACATCTATTTTTCTTCATTAAAAAATGCAGCGTTACAAAACCTAAATCCTAGAAATAGAAAGATCCAAAACAATGTTCCTCTCCAGTTTGATGCTCACTTCTTGTAGTACATTTAATATTGGTGAGCTGTTATGATTTGTAAAAATCTAGAGGCTTCTCTGTCTTCTGTGTCTAGAAAAGCAACTCATATACAGTGGGCACTCAGTAAATATGAATTGAGTGCATCTCCTTGTTGGATTATAGGTAAAGTGATTGTTGGTGTTTTTACGGACTATGAGTTTATTACCAATTGGTATAACTACAGACTATGTGATACAGATCAGCTGAGTATGTAATACTGTTGTATCAATGCCTCTTTTGTAAAACTCTTTATGGTTTTTCCCTATTTTTGTTTATAACTCTGTCCCATGTGGTCTGTTCCCCTTTTATTTTTTATCCAAAAATCAGAACTAATATCTCTATTGAGATTTTCCATTGATATGCATAAGCAACTGTGCCGTTTAAAACTCTTTTAGTTAATGCAACATTGAACTGTAGACATTCCTAGAGTGAAATAAAATGGCTCCCCTTAGACTGACAAAAATACCCTGAGGCACTCTGTTTATTTAAATAGAGTGTTCTTCAGCAAAGGTTGCTCCATCAACAATTAGTGTCTTCTTCATAACTCCTAAATTATTCATTAATGCAAATCCAAAATCTAATCACTTTTTTCTGCAGCAAAGTTGAAAGGAGAAAATTAATGCTATTTATTTCTTTAAAATACACTTTCTAGTTCTTTTGCTATTAATGTGTTTGAATAAATATAATTTTGATATGCAAGGTTTCCGTGGCAATTTAAGTTTTTGAATAACAAAAGAAGGATGAAGACAGGATTTTGCTGTTTCTTTTACCTCTCAGAGAGTCCTGACTAATAAAGTGCATCTCCTGTAAACATGAATTTCTTTTTGCTGGCAGCAAAAATTCTGCTAATAGTTTCATAGCCATTTCACACTTGTACATTGACTAGTTTATGGTATATCCTTAACTTGCATCTCCCCTCCTTCCCTGCCAGAGGGCTTCATAAACAGAATAAAGATAAGGCTGCACATTTCTACTTATTACTGTGGAATCATAACTACCATCTCAGGGCACTTTCCCCAAAGTTACCTTCTGGCCAGTGCTCCCTTTTTGTGTTCTTGGCTCCGTTCACTGAGGAAGTAAAATCAGATATTGGTGATTATTTTAACAATGTAAACAATGTCTCTTTGTATGTATGTTTTTAAGTCTTATAGAAACTCTGACTCTTTAGGAAGCTGATCATGTTCACCTTGTTCTTCCTGGTCTGCACCTTAAATTATATACAAATTAATGGCAGTTATTACGGTTATTCTTTATTCAAGTTGTATTCCTGTCTTACTGCTCTTGTTTTTATTTAGTTATAATGCCAAAATACTTTTTATTTCATCTTGTAGTAAAGATTCCTGTAAACCATACTGGAATCTTTCATGGAATGATGTGAAGTATAACTATAAACATATAGACAGAAATTCATATGTTGTATATAGTGTGCACCTCTGCTATGCTGGCAGAATGACAGCTCGTAGGGCCAGCCGGTAAATTCTTCCCTTCAGTAGGAAGAGATTGTGAGTCTAGAGTAAGATAAAGCACAGTCCTTTACTTTTCACACATAGGGGTATGTATTATTCACTTATGGAAGAGTAAATTTCATCCAAAGGCTTAACAATATAGGTAATGAATAACAAGATAGTTCCCTGATACTTTGTGATCTGTGTATAGCCATGACAAAGGAGTATTTATGTTTTAAATGTACAAATAACAAGAAGGGATAATAGCATGATCTGTAACTCTTATGTAAATTATTCCTGGTCATGGGACATAGGCCAAGCGAATCTGAGAATAAAGTTTTATCTGCCCCAATGTTTGTCTCAGCAACAGGGATATGACCCACTCAGACCAATGAGAAGCAATCCGTGTGAAAGACCCAGTCGTGGGGGAAACAAGATCAGACTCTGGACTTTTCAGTATGATAAGTAATTAATCCCTTGGCAGTAAGCATTTGAGTCTCTACTTTATTTTTTAAAAATGCACTAAATCAAGGTTACTGTGACACTTATGATGGATCAGCAACAATAGTTGAGAAAGCATTCTATGCTACCGACTTGATGCAATGCTCTGGGAAGGCAATCAGGGACCCCAGGTATGTCTGTGTAAATTGTGGATTAAATAGTCCTTAAAGAGACAGTTCATATAGTCCACAACATGAACAACAACATATCCCAGGATTTATGAACTTTATGACCTGCACAAAAGCCAGGTCTAAATGATTAATTTTAGAACTCAGCTGAAGCTTACTCTAATGTTTGATTCAACTTTTTATATGAAAATACAGTTTTGTGCAGCATAGTGGAGAAAGCCAGTTAGGTTATATGAAATTGGCATTGTACTGCCATTTTAACAGTAATTGAGAATCTCCTTTTTTTCAATAATATTCATATTTCCATATTTTATAAAAGATGTTAGTCTTTTGAATTACATATACTCAATTTGAACAGTGTAAACTCTCAACCTTTTCTTTTCAGAGACAGAGCGTTGAATTTTTTGAGATTTGACAAGAAAGAAGTTTTTAATAGTGAATTATAGCTAAAAATAGATTTGTGTTAAAACAATTTTATTGACCACTTCTGGGTCTAAAAAATAGATTAAACTTTTGATTGCAGGGCATTTGTTAGTAAAGAGTTGGAGCATAATTGTTAGTGAGCTTTCAGAAGCCTTTCTTGGAGATAATGTTTGAATAATCTATTGCCAGAATTTGAATAATTTATGCATGAACCAGTGTAGAGTTATAATTGCAATTACAATGTTCAGTTCAGTAGCAATGAGTTGCATTTGAAGTTGGATACCGATTACTCTGTATAGCTTAGGTTCTGCTTTTCATTTCATTTTTAACAAAGGATTCTGAGTAAAGGGATATGGCTCAGAGCTTGACAAAAGTTCCCAAGTGAAGTTTTAAAGAGTTTCTTTCTCAAGATTTTTATTTCATTTTATTTTATTTTATTTATATTCAAAGTCTGAAATCCAATCTTGCATGCTTCTGTGCCATAGAGATAAAGCAAGGGACTGAAAGGGCCCCTGGCTGGACAGAAAGGACTTTTCTACGTTTCTTCTGACGGAGCAGCTGCTCTTATCAATAATTTCCTGAAGCAATAGTCCTGGAGTGTAAACAATATTTTATACGGATGACAGTGGAACAGAATATGTTATTGCTAAAATTTGTGGACTTCACTGTGGAGAATGGATTAACCCTGTATAACACAGCATCAAATGCATTATATTTTCTGAATTAAATGAAAGGGTTAAGAGTTTTTGTATGATGGGAGTCTCAGACTCAAAAAGAAACAATACAATAATTTTATTTTCACAAATATACAAAAAATGTTATCTATCACATCACATTCTAAGTAATTAATATTACTAATCTTAGTGTTTGGTCAGTCAATTCAAATTAAATTTGTAATGTGACATTGAATTTTTGCTTTCTTGAAAAACTTTAAAACTCTACTGAAGTGTTGACAGTTTTAGAGGGCTAATTTTTTTTATTTAAAAAGATGTCAATGGGCCATGAATTATTTTTATATTCTCTGAACTCAACAAACAAACATTTATAAAGACTTTAATTGGTTTGACCAAAATTAAAACAATTTTAATTGTCTCTGGAGATCAAGCACTTCCATGAAAATCATTTGTTTCTAGAAACTTTGAGATTTATTTTCACTCATTACAGTCAAGTGTCTACAGACCCCTTTCTCCAAATTTTGTTTACTCTTACTACAATATAAGAACATTTCTTAATTTTACCATTCATATTAAAGATATTCTCAAATGGGGGTATTGGCTAGGGAACTGAGAAATATAAGATGAATCTCAGAAGCAGAATTGTGTAACTCTTCCATCACAGATATCCTAGCATATACTGAGTTGTAGATTTATGGACTTAAAAGAAAACTTGAGCTCATTTAGATCTGTACCCCACTCTAAGCAAAAGAAAACAATACAGAAATATTGTAGACATGTTTTGGCAAAAAATCTTAATATCAAATCAAATTATACAGCCTTTTAAAATAACTGTTTTTCTTTTTTCATAAGCCTTACACTCAGGAATATAATTTATTTTTGGTATAATTTAGATCTATTCTCACCTGCTACTTTGTAATTTCTAAATTTATTTTTGAGATCATTGAAAGAATATTAAAGATGAGCTAATTCAGTATGAACCCCCCACAGAGATTGAGAAATTTAAAAATCAAGGGTATAACCAAAGATTTATTTTATTTTAAATCTTATTGAATTAAAATCAGTTTTTATTTTTTAGGGACCTTCCAAAGAAATTTAATATTGTATTCTTACTTATTTCAACTTCTTTCAAATGAGAATGAAAAAATAAACAAAATTCAATTCTCACAATTATACCTTATTAAGCAAGTTTCAGAACTAATGTATAGTTTGAAGTATAGCTAATGATTACCTTTAGGAAAATATGCATTGCAAAATCCAAATTCAGTTGATAAAATTTGTTTTCAGTGTTCTCTTCTTTAAAAATGATCAACAGAGATGAATCTATTTGGACTATAGTAATTTATAGTTGGCTAATTACAGGGTGGACTTTATAAAGAATTAATTTTGACTAAGCAACATAATAATGTGATCAACATTGTAAGATGCTATGTTTGAAGAGAACATACTTAAGAAAAAATCTGATTTTCACATTTATTATAGGAGTTAGTGGATAGGAGCGTGAACGTTGCAGTTAGACTGATCTGCCACTTAGTATGTGTTGTGGTCTTGGACAGATCAGTTGGGAAAGTCAGTTTGCTTATCAGTAAAAAGTAGTTACCTGATAGGATTACTATATATATATATATATATATATTTTTTTTTTTTTTTTTTTTTTTTTTTTTTGCGGTACACGGGCCTCTCACTGTTGTGGCCCACTGTTGTGGCCCACTGTTGTGGCCTCTCCCGTTGTGGAGCACAGGCTCCGGACACGCAGGCTCAGCGGCCATGGCTCACGGGCCCAGCCGCTCCGCGGCATGTGGGATCTTCCCGGACTGGGGCACGAACCCGTGTCCCCTGCATCGGCAGGCGGACCCTCAACCACTGCACCACCAGGGAAGCCCTACAATTATTTTATTATATGTTAAAGCACATAGAATATTACCTGACCCATAGTTAGCACTCTATAGTATTTGCTATTAATTATGGTGTATATATAAGTAGATAGCATTTATTTTAGGTGAATTTATCTTTTTTTCCAAAGTAGTGCCTTCTACTTGGAAATGTGAGAAACAGCAATTTTGATATAATTCTATAAAATTCTATTAAAAAAAGACATGGTCATTAGTCATGAAAATTATCTTTAATTGGAAAATGAAATCACATGCCACTGTTAAATGGAAGAATGATGTGGAATATTATAGTACATTTTTCTGAAATTGGCATCTACATTATTAAATATACAGGTTTTCCCCTGGAAAAAAATTGTAGTTTGAGGTCTTTCACTAATTTGGGTGGTTTCTTTTTTTCCTAATTAGTCTGAATCACTAAGGTTTTCCTTTGTTTATAAAATATCAGTTCATGACCAGGTGTACAAAAGGGAAGAAAGTACTTTCTATCAATAACTTTATGTATTCAATATATTCATTTATTTTCATTAATTATTTATAGAGGATTTATAATGATATATATGCACTGTAAATACATCGATGTATATTTAGTATATAAATATACATTATATATAATTAAATATATCTGTAGTATATAGTTATATAAATATATATATATATATATATATATATATAAATTATCCCAACAGACTTGTGAGGTTGTCATATTCTTCTTTTATTATAATAAAGGAAATAGCATGGAGAGATATTAGATTAATTAATATACGACAATACTGTGATTTGAATCCAGGTTGCTCTGCTCTGAAACACATGCTTTTTCCCAAAATACCATATTACTCTCGTAGATAGCCATTTTAGGCCAGTGATGCATGTTATAACTAAGGATGACTTAGTATGGCAAGACCAGAATGTCAGGAATGTTAGAGATTGAATTTATGTTAAATGACTTAAATATCAACCTAAAAAAACCCAAACAAGCTCAATAAATAACAGTGGGCCAGTGTGTTAGTATTTATTAACAATCTTGCTGAGTTTATAAGTTTTCTGAGTCAGTGTTTACTAGCCATGCTATATTTTAAATCCAAATTACAATGATTGAGCACATTAGATCATTTAGGAACACTTGAACAGTGTGTCAGCATCTGATGAAGAGGAAGTAGGCCATTCTACATGAAATATTTGTTACTAAGGAACAGTTTATTAATGTTA
Organism: Lagenorhynchus albirostris; assembly: GCF_949774975.1. Classification (NCBI taxonomy): domain Eukaryota; kingdom Metazoa; phylum Chordata; class Mammalia; order Artiodactyla; family Delphinidae; genus Lagenorhynchus; species Lagenorhynchus albirostris. The sequence goes on from NC_083100.1 coordinate 39,913,352, forward strand.
ATGTATTTTCAATCCTGTGGGTTAAAACAAATAAAAGATTTGACCTAAACTCTTTCTAAAATAGGGTGCCATACCTTTAAGCATGTTTCTATCCCTAATTCAAGGATTTTCAGGAGACCTAACTGGTGAACTTATAGGCTTATGTATATATAGGCATACTTCATTTTATTTTGCTTGGCTTTATTGCACTTTGCATGTATTGCATTTTTTTACAAGTTGAAGGTTGTGGCAACCCTTCATTGAGCAAGTCTATTGGCTCCACTTTTCTAACAGCGTTTGTTCACTTTGTGTTTTTGTGTCACATTTTGGTAATTCTTGCAATATTTCAGACTTTTTCATTATCATTATATTTGTTTTGGTGATCTGTGGCCAGTGATCTTTGATGTTACTGCTACAACATGCTGAAGCTCAGATAATGGTTAGCATTTTTTAGCAATAAAGTATTTTTTAATTAAGGTATGTACATTGTTTTTTAGACGTAATACTATTGCACACTTAATAGACTAAAGTATTGTGTAAACATAACTTTTATATGCACCAGGAAACCAAAAAATTCGTGTGACTCACTTTATTGTGATATTAGTTTTATTGTGGTGGTCTGAGGTATGTCTATAATAGATGATTCATAGAATGATATTCTAAGGATACTCTAAAATATTTCTCATAAGCAGTTTTTTCTAATATGATCAAACAGATATTTCTGTCAGGACTTGAAAGAGACTAGAAAACACAACTTCCTGAAGTTAGGTCTCTTTGTATTTAGTCCCAGATGGAGTTCCGTTAAGCTTTTTATATTGTATGAATTTAAAGATCTCTTTTGAAGATAGTATACCTATTAACTAATAAGTTACTTGATGGAAAAATGTACAGAAGTAATTCTAAAGGATATATTATATTAATATACATTATTTCCCCAGAAATAGAACAACATCCACTGTAGTTTTAAAATGAATTGTTCTGAATTATGGGCTGTTGCTTCTGAAACCTGTAATAGCTTTATATAACCTTATGCTTTACATCTTAGATGAGCCTTTACACATGTTCCTCTTGTATAAAATAGGGTGGTGATCAACTGCAGGTTATCACTGAGTGGAGGAAGTCTGCATAATGATTAAAAAAATTAGATTTAGGGTCAGCCACTTTCTAGCTCCATGATCTTGATCAAATTACTTGACTTTCTTAAAGCTTCAGTTTATGTATTTGTGAAATGAGACCAGATAACTACATGCTTAATTATTTAGTAAATGTCTGTTATCATTATGGAAATCATGGGTAACGTTTTCTTATCCATCGTGGCAGGAGATATAAGCAGCTAATTTTCTAACTCTCAATTCCAAATGTGTCTGTTATTGGCCACATAAACCATTGAAGAATAGTAAAATGTTTGATTTTAATATAAGAACTTCAAGGTAAGCTTTTATTAAAAAATGTAAAAAGCTGTTTCTTTACAGCTGTGTATAATATTTACATAGTTCTGTTCACACGGGTCCAGAACTGCATATCCACAGAGCTATTAGCATCTCAATTGAGAATGTCTAAAAAGATTTTAGCAACAGATGCAAAACAGCTGCAGTGCTATTTCAATAATAATAATGGATAGATTTATTTTCTGTGGGCTCTCTTTTATACATTCTGAGCTGACACTAACATTTAGGACACAAAGGAAATTAAATAATAACCAAAAAATCACATTTTCTTGGGTGAGGAAAACTCACCCAAGAGTTTTACTATTACATATGCAATAGTAATTAACTGTCAAAGTCTAGTGTATTCTATAAGATCACGCTGAATTGCAATATCAGCATTAGCACTGAACAGTAGGATGAATGTGTATCAAAGTTTACAAATTAGTTTCTCTAATAACACACACTGCTTTGTAGTGAAATTTGGTTTGGATATCATTTTGATTCCAAACAAGTTTAAGAGGATGAATAATTTACATATTGATACTATTGACAACCCTTGCCATAGTTTGAATTTCTTTTTAAAAAATTGCTTCCTGGTTCTAAAAGATGCTCCAAATCTGAGATTTTGTTTAATATGCCTCAATATGAGATATAGCTATAGTTAATTGCAAAAGTATTGATGCAGTATTTACTATATGCTGCTGGAGAGTAGAGAAGCTGCAAAAGAAGTGAAATGAATGAGCTCCCCAAAGAGTGTTCAGTATAATTCAAGCCATGAAATGGCTTAAATAACTTCGAGGTGGCAAACCCTGTGATTCAAGAAGGATACTGGGCTGAATAATAACATGGAAACTAGAAGGGCATTCCTTTTGGGGAGGTAAATATAGTATCAGTTTTTGACAAATTACATTTCAGATAACGGTGGGATATCCAAGAGGGATTTCAAAGTGATGGTTGTTATATCTGTTTTCATTCTGCTGGTCAACCCATTCAGTGATTCTCTATTTCATTTAATACATTATTCATATCTAATATCTTCAAATGATTTTTCTTTAAAACCACATGCCCTTGCTTCATGTTTGTAAGATTCTCTTATTTTCTCCCATAAGATAGTAATTCTGCTTTAAATTCAGGTTCTTTCTGTTTCATTAGTTCTGCTTCCTTAGGTGTAGTTCTTCTGCTTATTGTTCTTATTTCATAATGCTAAGTACCTTGAATGTCTTAGTTTTGTGGAGGTGAGTGCCGATTCACTTCTCCTGAGAGTGTCATCCTCCTCTGCTTGCCATGTGCATTTGGGAGAGGAGAAAATCCTGTAGCCTGGGTCTGAACTCTTTGCCCTGGTTTGGGGAAATGAGCGTGATGTGTTTATAGGTGCAGTGTTTTTTTCTTTTTCTTAGTTTGACATCTTAAACCAAAGGAAATATTTGCCCTCCTATTGTTTGCCAGGGTTTATTTAGCTGATCTGGCTGGCTGAGCAGATGTTACCTTTCTTGTTCAAGACCACCTGTAAAAATCTCCTAAAAATTTAAACTTGATTAAAATAGAAGGTTTATTCAATGTAGATTAAAAGTTATTTCTCTTTCAAATATTATTTCTATCTTTTAAAGGATTTCCAGTTGAGATTTATCCTATAGGAAATAGGATGTAGTGAGTTAAGTAGATAGTGTAGGTTTGCATTTCACAGTCTTCTTGCTAGGGTTGGTCTCAGAAAGGATTGTGGAATGTGCATATTCATCTTGTTGGTGTCCCTACATCCTTTAGGGTCATTATCCCATCTCTGAAACTTCACCCTATCCTAACCACACAGATAGCCACTGGGTATTCAGAGTTCTTTATAAGGACTTAGCCAAACCCAAATCACTTAAGACCCCACTACAGACGTAGCATTTTAATCCATAGGAGCCACCAATGGCAGTGCAATGAAAGTCCTTCTCCCTTTTTTAATAGTTTATTAGAAATTATGTTTCCTTTCATTAGAAATGAAAAAATTAAGGTTTGAAAGACATTTTTGGTAGACTTGGACTAAAAATAGTATGCAGTAATACTTCACATTTTCTTGGATCGGATGAAATAATCATTGAAAAACATCTTTTATATATTAGTGTGTGTGTATATTCAAAGATATGTGATATGGCCAAAATTTTTTACAAGATGAAATTGTGTAAATTATCTCTATTTTCCCACAGTCAGTTTAATTTACTTGTTATGATTTCAGTATGTTGTTATTATATATTTGTCTCAGTTACATTTAATGAGCCATTTATGTCTATCTGCCTGCCTGTCTGTCTCTCTGTCTGTATCTATGTATGTCTGTCTATCCATCCATCCATCTGTCTATGCTGCATTTATCTTGATACCTATGATTGATACCAGCAGCAAAATAAAAATTCTTTTGGTTCATTTTATTATGGAATATTAACTTGCTGTTGTAATGCTGAACTTTGGTCACAATTAAAAATAGGAAAGTATTTAAAAAGACAAATTGAGCCATTGATGACAAGAATACTTGACAGTGTTGTAAAGTCCATCATACTTTGATTTCATTTCTGAGAAATTGCTTCACGGTGAGTTGTGTGATCCTAGGACATGCATTTTTATTCATAAATTCAGACTTGATGTTTGACAAATATAAAAATATATAAAAATTAGCTCTGCTAACCTCCGGTTCTAATTCATACTGATGGAACACAAAATCTTGTCCTCAAATTCAGTAATATATTTTGTAAATAACTTTAAAGTTGAAATATTTTCCCTTTTGGATAATTTATTTTTCTTGTTTAATTTATAGAAGATCCACCTACTGGAGTATTAGAAAAAAATGACAACATAAGACTGTGGGATACATGTTTGAGTCATGATATATAATTGACTCCATTTAATAAATACCTATTAGTGAAATCATCTAAGTGATAGGCATTTATTGATAACACTGTCCAGTTCCCCTAGAGAAACAAAGATGAATTAAAACACTGTTTTCTAGCTTTTTGTAGCAAAAAATATATACACAATAAACTGATACATTTGTTGTCTATGATTTTGGGTAGTGTTAAACATGATCTATATCTCTTATTTTTACTGTCAAGTTCCAAATTGTGATAGAACATTTAGAAAGATGACCTTCTGTACTCTAAGATACTTTCTACATTTAGATATAATATCTTTAAAAATTACTGGAAATATTATCATTTAATTTATTTAGTATTAAGCCCTTTTTAAGACTTGAGACAAATGATACTTTTAAAATTATACATGTATGCCTGGGGCTTCAGGTTTTGAAATCTAATAAAAAATGTTTAATGCTAAATAATTTAAAAACAAAAATCATTCACAGATTAATTAGGGACTCAAGCTAATTATTATGTACATTTTATTCCTCGACAGACAAATTGCTACCAAGTCAGCCTGTTGTAGCTGAACAGCTATTGTAGACCCTCATAATCTGACTTCATAATGGAGACTGCCACATTCACTGGTAAGAGTATTTCTGCTTTGTTGGTTAGTGAAGCTGTGATACTTCAAAGCTAGCAATTAATTTTTGGTTAGAAGTATGCCTTTGACCTCCCTCTAGATGGAAACAACAAAAAATTTTAAAGAATAAAAGGAAATAGTATACTGGTTTACTTAAACTATATGACTTGGTGCATGTCTGTGTTTGGTGTGTTTGAGTTGGAGAACAAGCTGTACATTAACGTAATTATATATATATTTTAAAGAAGAGTGTTCTTAGGAAGCCATCTAGGGAAACAGCCTATGACAGGCAACATTTAATCAAGGTAAGTTCTTTAAGATTAATTAAATTTGCAGGGGCTAGTTGAGAAGTCAGTTGTATTAATAGTTTGAATTTAGCTCCAAATGATGGCAGGGCAAGAGTTAGTTGAGATAAAGAGGCTCAGTCTGCAAGGCAGAGATGGAACTTGTAGGCAACTCAAAGATAACTCAAGCAAAGGGAAATCCAACGATGGAAGAAGAGAAGGGAAAAGAAAGTTGAGAGGGCAGGACTCTTGTCTCCTTTGTCTGAAATGCTTTTTGTCTCCTTGCCTACCTGGCTAACTCCTTTTTATCCTTCAAGCATTAGCTCAAATCACTTAGTCTTATTTTCTGTCCTCACTCTAGTTTCTATTCTGTATTTCCACTGTACTTGGCACATACTACTATTATGACCTTGCCTGGAAATTTTTAGTTATTAGTTTCTTTAACGATCTCTGTCTTGAGACACAGGAAAGTTGTCTCGTTTATCTCTGCATTGTCACTACCCAGAAAAATGTCCCATACATAATAGCTGTTGAATAAATACATGTTTGTATTTCTCCAGGAAAGATGGTGAATGGATTTTTAAAATTCTAAGCTGTGCTCTGGATATTTGCAGTTTTTGAATGATAGTTAGCTGGCATTAGAATTATTAGACAAGTAGTAGCACTTACTGCTCATAAATGGAAAATGTAGGGAGAGACCTGGAGCCTTTGTAAAAATGTGAGTCTAGAATTGATTACGAACGTGGTGCTGAAGGCTGGCAGCAAAGCTCAGGTAATAGGCACAGCTGGGTTGTTGCAGGTGTTTGCAGAAAGGGCTAATCAAGGGAGTTGCTTAGCACAGCAAAGGCAAAAACTTTTCTCCCAAACCTTAATTCTAAACCTCACGTGAAAGGAGGAATGAAATCTGTGCAGACTGTTCCAGGAGTTTATAGGAACTAACTACTAAATGTGCAAATGGGAGCTTGTTTGAAGTTTCGAGCAGAGGAGCACAGCAACTTGTATACCCTTCACTAAAGAACCGTCCTCCTCTGTGAGGGAAGGTCATCCTCTTCCACGGAGTGCACAGCCTGTACAGATGTGAAATTCAAGGTGTCTTTTTTTCAGAATGGTTATGCCTTTAGAACAGAAGATCTTAGATAGAATTAGAAAACATAATCTAAAATGGAAACCTTACATTGTAGGATCTTGTGGAGGGAGAAAGTTAAAACTAAAGGGCCACGTTAGAGAACCAAAATAGGAGGGAGGAGGAATATTAGACCCAAGAATCTATCTAACAAGCATGTAGCTCTTCCCACAGAATTAGCACTGGGCTTTTGGAAGGAGATCATCATAGCATGTTCTACAGATCAAAATGAATAAGTCACAAAGCTGGAAAGAATGAAGAGACCTTTTTTATATAACAAAACAGAGCATCTGGGGCTTAGCAGCTCCTATGGAGTAGTATAAGCATGTTTGACTTGGCCAGTTGGTAGCTGTGTTGTGGGTATTAATATCCCCATTTTTCAGATGAGGAAACTGAGGCACAGAAAGTTTAAGTAACTTTTCCATGTACCTATGGTGGAGTCAGATTTGTCCTTAGGCAGTAGGGCTTCAGAGTCTATGTTCTTTGTCAATATTCTATGTCAGAAATCAAGGTGGTTTTAATAATGATGAAAAAGCAGAATTAGGAAACCTAGCTTGATCACTCATTAAAATTAGCTTTCTAATGCATATATCCTAAATTGAAGTTATCCACCCTAACATTGTCCGAGTTGGACAACCACAGCCTTGTTCCCAGAGGTTGAGCCTATTCCATAAAACATTCAACACAGATGAGTAGAGAATTCAAGTGCATGGAGGGCAGGATGCCCCGAATGAGAGACCAAGGCTGACCAGGTATGCGCAGCTTTTTCTCACAATCTCTCTCATTTGATATTCCCTTGAAAAGTATAACACGATGGAGGGTGTACTTTCCTAAGGAGTGGGAATTACTTCTGCTTTATGGAAATGCTCACAGAGAGCACTTAGATATGATGGGTTGGAACATGCAATCAGAATATGGAAAAGCAAATCATATTTTATTTAATTCTGAAATAGGAAGCAGAATTGAATGTGGTTTGGTGTGTGGTCTCCAGAGGCAGCAGGCCTATTTTGGATTCTAGATCTACCGCTTATTAGCTGTGTGGTCTCAGGCAATTTATTTTATCTTTCTCAGACTCAGTTTCTTTATCCTGAAAATGGAGATAAGAATACCTGTCCTTCGGAATTGTGACATTGTATATGAAACATCTATTGAAATAGTCCAGATCTAAGCCTTTCGGGTGAAGAATCTGACAAGTGGGTTTCTAATTGGGGTACATATTCCTCCTCAGAAACATTGCTCTGCAGGCTTAGGATTCAGAGGCAAGGCCTGACTGCTTCTTGTCAATGTGAGATGTTGAAGACGTAGATTTTTCTAATTAACTCAAGATGGCAACCTCCCAAAGCTGTCTGTTTTCAAGATTGTAGGTATTTCATTTTCATTCTGTTGTGATAAAGAGGAATGTGGTGAAGATGATCGGAATTACCTCCTATTATGAGCTTGTTAATTTGTCTGCTGTAATTTTCTAAGCGTTTTCTTGGAACACATCCAGAAATTTATAAAAGAGATCATCTTCCATTTCATACTGTTACAGACTGTGAAACAATAACTAATTTGAGATAATAAGTATTGTAGCTTATGCAAACATACATAAATACAAAACATGCTGGAAGCAAGTACACCACCAACCAAGACTAGAGAAGCTATATTTTTAGCAGAGTTTACTGTTGTATAAGATGAGATAAAGGTATGGAAATATGCTAAGATGTTAGTACACTCATTGCATTAATCATTTGTCCAATAAGTATTTATTAAGTACATCATATGAAAGAGAGATACCAAATATCCAATTCAAAGATAAAGGTGCATATATCATACAAAATCACAGCAGCATCAGATGAAACAAACTGCTTTATTTGTACTAAAATATTTGTAGAAATTGAATAATTGCATTATGAGACACTTTCATAATGCACAGATGCTGATGGAAATATGGCTGACTATTGCTGTTTGTTTTATTAGATTAAATAGGTCTTTATATTTGGACTGGTATATATCATAGAATCATCTGTAAGCCCTCTTTTATTTCAGTTCTATAACATTCATTTTTAAACTACTTTGATATAATTTCAAGCTTTTAGAAAAGCTGTAAGGCTACTACAGAAAACTCTCATATAGCCCTTAGCCAGATTCACCAATTCTTAAATTTTGTACCTTTTTTTTTTCTTTTGGCTGCACCGTGTGGCGTGCAGGATTTTAGTTCCCTGACCAGGGATTGAACCCATGTGCCCTGCGGTGGAATCACGGAGTCTTAACCACTGGACCGCCAGGGAAGTCCCAGTTACCTTTGTTTTAATCTGCAGTATTTTTGAATAATTTCCAGAAATTTTGCTTTTTACTAAGTACCCAAGGACATTGCTAGAAAGATTTGTGTTGAAGAGAAATCTGTGAGCCAGGTGTTTAAAATCTTTAGCAAATGAGGGGTACATATCAGTGATCAAGAGGACTAGGAATGTAAAACCTATTGGTATTAGTCTCAGAATTTCTAGAAATAACTATCTCTATATCCCTGGGCTTGTCCTGTTATCCAGTCTTTATTGACTTTGTCCATTGACAGGGCAGAACTTCAGCCACCACTCTGGTGGGCTACGTCCTAGATCTGCATCTTTGCAAAACTTTGTTATTGCTAACCTGATAAATTCGGATGTTTGCTTCAGATCACAACTTCCTAGCTTTCTTCCTACCCACTTATTTCTTCCTGTCTTCTTCCTTCCCTGAATTCTTTAGATCCCATGGTTCATCATATCCATGAATAGTCTCACAACCTTTTCTCATTGTCATTCTGTTTTGCTAACCTAATAAAACCCCTGAACTGGGTAAATCCAACTATCCACTTTCTTTGTGCTTAATCTTATGTTTTGGGCAGAGGTGAAAAGATTATTGCTACTACAGAGTCATGGTCTCCAACTTCATCTATGCTCTCCTCAGTTCCGGGCAAGCCTAGCCACAATCTTCCTTTCTTCACTGTGACCATTGAAAATCTTGTCTCATCACTTCATGGACATATTTAGTAATTATCTCATTTCTCTTCTGTAACTTCAACCTCTACCCTTTTATAGAACCCTTCCCTTTAAAATGTAATCCGCTATACTCTCACATGGGGAGGGGACCCTCCTGTAGCCCCTGTGTATTCAAGATTTTTAAGTGCATCTACCCACATATCCCCAGCTAAAGTCTCCAGGACCCACTTCGTCCTTATTGGAACTATAAAATCAGAGTCTTGCCTGGGCTGAGAATTCAACCTTTTATGAAGTTCTCCTGCTGTTAAGATTAGGTCCTGAGCCTGGTTCTCAGTACAGTAAGCTCTCCAGTTACAGAAAGTTGGTGATTCTTTAAAATCTGACAAAGCAGTTCTCTGGATTTCAGTACTTTGCTTTCAGTTGGTGATTGATGGTCCTGAATTAGTTATTTCCTTTCTTCAAAGCATCACTTGTACTCAGCAACAGCTATTCCATTCCAGAGTCCTTACAAATACTATTTCCCTCACACCTCTCATATGCCAGAGATACTGTACAAGTAGTGCATGCTCTTCAACATGCGTCCTGTTCCATGTACTCCATGTAAAAGTATAAACAATTACACTCCTACAGCATGTCAGAGATTATCAATATTACACCCACCACCAGTGATCCTGGGTCCATTACCAGCTGACTGATGGATAATCTAACTTAGAATCCCATAGACTCAGCTTCCTAGGATAATTCTCACTACCAATTTTCTGACTCAACCCTAAAAACAGAACATGAGGCAAATTCAGTTGTACATCATTTTCTGAGAGATTCAGTTGTACATCATTTTCTTCTAAAAAAAGAAAACAGTAGGGAGTGAGAGAAGCAAAATAGCAAAGGAGAAAAAGCTGAGCTCGAATAAAGTCTGGGATTGACCTAATTCACGAGGGATCACACCACAGAGTTATTGCCAACTTGAGACAAAAATGCTGTCTTATTGTACTGTACACCTGTTGAACATTGACTCTGTGTTGCCCTAAATGTGAGGTGCCATCAGCCAGAGGCAATCCTCTAGAGGAAGGGAGTAGTTGTTAGCAGCCTACCCTATGGCAAGTAGGCTAGCAGTAGCCTGTTAAAAGATGCTGCTACATGGACGCTCCTCAAAAACGTGATATTGAGAGAGGGAAAAATAGATACAATATAGTACATACTGTGTGATTTCATTTATGTGAAATTCAGAACAGGCAAAAGTAATACATGATCAGAGTGATGGTTGCCACAGGGTGAGGAAAATACACTTAAGGGAAAAATGAGACTTGGAAATGTTTCATATCCTTATCTCTGGTGTTCCAGAATCAGGTATGGACTAGGGATGAGAGATCGAAAAAATGCTAAATATTTGGGTCCTCACTCAAAATACGATTAAAGATTTGTGCACAGAGTAGAAAAGAGGAATCCTATGAGTTGAGGAATGTCATTTTGACCACTGCCTCCACCTAAATTGTGAGGGAACTTTCTTTCTTGCTTGCTTTCCCCCTGAATTATCAACGTGTTAATTAACCCTACACCTGTTGCACTCCTATTGGATATAAGACCTTTTCTCTTTTTCTTCTTCATTTTTATTTAATTTTTATCCCTATTTAGTTATGTATTTTTCTATTCTTCTGCTTTTCCAGCTGCCAATTCAGAAAACCTTTCTCTGGCATGGCTTTTGTTCCAAACTCCTTCCCAACACTCGATATTGTATTATATGAAATATGATTACTTTGAGTAAGCCCCATTGGAGCTGCTCCTTATAAAAGCAATTTATATGGTTATAAATACATCACTTAAGTTTAAGCACCCAGTTTTAACAACTCATGCTGCTCCCCTGGGACTCACAATTCACTCAGAGCCTTGCATGTCAGAAACATTGAATCAAACATGTACAGCATAAAAAGTGTCTATCCACACAAACCTTTATCTCTCACACTGTTTAAATATTGGTTGAATACATGGATGCCACAACTTTATTTTTTACCAAAACATTTATTTCAGTCATTCCATATATTTACAGCATTGGAATCTCAATATATGAGTTATGCTGTTGTGTTCAGAAGAAACAATTACAAACTTGTGATGAAAAGAGGAATAATGCAGAATTCACGCATTATTACATGGTGTGAAAAATGATACTGCCATATATCGCAGGAACGTAGATTATCTTAAAGTTCACTGGTTACTTTCATAATCCTTTTTCCATCTTTGAAAAAAATATAAAATAGAGATTTTAAGCAAGAACCATAAAGTAAGAATAAAGAAATTATGAAAATAACTTAGAGTCACCTTTGCTATTTTGGTATAAATGCATAAATTTCAACTGAGGAAAGACTTGTGAGATATTCTGAAAGCAGATAACAAAGAACTTTTTATAGTACTGATGATTACATTGATTTCTGGCAGCTATCAATTATAACTGATGTCCACTATAATTCTGATTGATGTTTAATGCCAGTCATTTCCAATTACTTTGGTTTAACAAATAAAAAGTTCCTATGGAAATGTATTTACCTGCTTGACAACACCTTTGGCAGTTTTCCTTATTATGAATCTGCTTTTGACATTGTCTGTGTGTCTTTAGTACTTTCATTGTATCCTACTCTCTACTCTCTCCCTTTTTTTCATTCCCCATCTCAACTTCTTCATGTGAACTATACAAGGGAGAACTTGACATTCCAGGCCTAAGAAAAATATGTAGCTGTCTGTCCACAAACAGATGGTATTTTATAACTCTATCTATATCTAGCTCTCTATCTATCTATCTATCTATATTTCTGACATGTAAAATTAGTTTTAAGTTTTGTATACTTATGTACTTATATATATGTACTCATATATATGTGTATATGTGTATATATATATATATGTGTTTATGTGTGAGAGAGAAGTTGCAAGGGGTGTATGGGAGAAGTACATTTTTTCTTCTTTTTAAAAAAAATATTTATTTGTTTATTTATTTATTTATTTATGGCTATGTTGGGTCTTCGTTTCTGTGCAAGGGCTTTCTCCAGTTGCGGTGAGGGGGGCCACTCTTCATCTCGGTGCACGGGCCTCTCCCCGTTGTGGAGCACAGGCTCCAGATGCGCAGGCTCAGTAGTTGTGGCTCACGGGCTTAGTTGCTCCGCGGCATGTGGGATCTTCCCAGATCAGGGCGCGAACCCGTGTCCCCTGCATTGGCAGGCAGATTCTTAACCACTGCGCCACCAGGGAAGCCCTCTTCTTTTTTTAAAATTTGATGAAGTGTTATTAACACTTTTCTACGTGATTACTCAATGATTATGACCATAAATAACATCGTCATAATTTATTGCCTTGAAAACACAGGTGGAACCTTGAAGCATTTATCATCTGTGGTGATCCGCAATGTGTTTTATATTACCAACAAGATTTTATATGTCTGTCATATGTCTATATGTCTGTATGTCTGTTTGAAATAAATAGTACTGGAAGCCCTGATGAAAAAACATTATCAAATAATCCTTCCTGAAAGAGAATGAGAGAAAGAGGGAGATATTAGAGTTCTAATCACCTAACTTTAGTGGCTTTGATATATTTAAAATCTGCAGTGCTAATTTGGTACAAAGTCAGGGACACTGCAGGGACCGGTTGGAATTTTCATTGTGACACAGGTGAAGGATTAAATCTTTTCCTTCTGTTTTATGTGGTGTCTTTGGATTTGATTGATTGATTGATTGGTTGATTTTCAATCTAAGTTTGAACCTTTCTCTCTAAGATCTCCAATCATCAGATAAGTTTTGCTGTAGTAACAAGCTACTTTAAAATTTCAGGGGCTATGGTACAAATATTTATTCCTTTTTCATGCTACGTGATCACTGAGGATCAGTTCTGACTCTGTTCCACCTTGAGTCCAGAACTCTGGACTCAAGAATGAGGAATTAGCCACTACCTGGAACATTGCAAGTTCTCATGGCAGAGAGAAAAAAATATAGTGCACTGGCTCTTACAGCCTCTGCTCAGAAATGCTACTTAACCACTCTGGTCATGTTTCATTGTCCTAAGCAAGTCATATGGCCAGGCCTGATTTAAATGGTGTGGTATGTAATAATCCCCCAGGGAAGGCAGTGAAAAATATTTGTGATCAAAATACAATCTACAGTGGGTTCTTTTCATTCCAAGGCAAGAAATAAATGGGCTTAGAACTTCTTTCCTCTTAGCAAGGTGTCTTATAAGGGAAAAAAAGCCCAGAAATCATCAAAGCTCTTTATCTGTCTCTAGTTAAGGTAACTCACAATCTAAGTCAGCTTCAGATGTCAGTAATCAAAATGCAATGTTGCCCGTTATCTCCTCCTCCTACCTTTCTCATAGACCTTCAGTAGTAGTAGGTGGGGATTTGGAAGTTCTCTCTCTTTTGACCTTGGAAATACAACTAATCTGAATGACTATCATTCAGCTTTGCTGGAGTAATAAATAAATCCTAAAATCCCAAGGCTTAACACAATAAAGGTTTATTTCTTGCTCAGACAAAATATGATACAATTTGACTGTTTGTCATAGGCTGGCTTCCCCAGAAAGCAGACTCTGAGATGAAGATTTGTGTCCATGGAGGTTAGTGGTGGGGGAGCCCTTGGAGTCAGCATCAGTGGGTGAGGCAAGAAAGTAGGATTGGGCAGAGGGAAGAGTTGAACTATAATGCTGTCTTACCAGAGGCCTCAGTTAATCTCACAGGAAGATCTGGAGCTGGGCTAGTTCTTCAGGGTTGTCTTACGTGGGGATTGCGGGAAGGCTGTTATACTTCTGTATTGACCAGTTATTAGGTGTGTGTTACCCCTAGAGAAGGGTAATAGTTTTGGCAAAGAAGCTCTCTTCTGCCGAGGAAATCTCCAGAGTTCAGCTCAGCTGAGAGCAGTCACCACTGATGAAGGAATCTTGGTGGCACAACAGAACATCCCCTGTGATTGTCCTCCTCCATTTTTATAGGTGGACCATTGAGAACTTGTGCTTCCTAAACCTGCCATGGCAGAAGACAAAGGAGCTAGAGGTCTCTACCCACCTTTCATTGTCCCATACCAAGTCACATGGCTCTGAGCTAACTGCAAGTGCAGCTGGGAGAGAGAGGAGCACAGATGTGTTTATTGAGTGCTAATAATCTCTAACACACTGCCTGATTTACTATATGATAATTTTTGGTGCCTGAAAGAACTTGTTTTCACCAAGAAATGTTTATTGTGCAGGTGAAATTTATGTAACATTTTTCCAAATTTAGGGACTGGATTATATATTTGTTCTATTTCAGGATTGCTCTGTATAAAGGTAATGAATATTTTATTTATCACCTCTCTCTTTCTGATTCAGAAGAATGCTTGTTGCCATCTGGAATCACAGAGAAAAGAAATAACTCTTCTTCTGAAATCACCGTTTATGCCAAGTACATAAGTTGCAGTGTCATACTACAGTGAATTTAGAGAATATAGTAGAAATTTTTGTTAGGATATAGTTTCATCTGCAATATGAAAGTTTGTTTCACTTACATAATAAACTGTAAGTAGAAGGTCCAGGTATGGCAGCTCTGCTCCATGAAGTCCAGGGACCCAGGTTCCTTCTGGTTGTTGCTCTGCAATCCTTAGAATGTTACCCTTGTCTGCCGTGTCCCAACATGACTCCCCACCAGCTCCAAGTTTAAAGTAGCAAATTGGAGGAAGGAAGAGAAAAGGGTCATCATTCCTCCTTTTAGGACACATTGGAAGTTGCTTATATCATTCCCCTTCATATTCTGTTGGTCAGAATTTAATCATATAGCCACACATAGCTGAGAATTGCAGCCTTCATTCTAGGTTGCCATGTACCTAAGAAGAGGTGAAAGGATAGTGTGGATAACTGTTTTGTCTGCCATGGTGGCCTGGAACTTGTCAGTTAACACCAAGTTGGAGACTTGTTTATGTCAGGGGTCTCTGTTTTCTTCCTTTCTAAAGGTGGAAGAAAGGCATTTATTTTTCTCTCTTTGGGGTAGGGCCACAGAAAATCTACTTATTTGTGATGGAGTAACATCAAACAGCAGGGTCATTAAACAGCTCATTAGAACATAAAATATTTTGTATTTTTGTTTCAGTTAAAAATAGAGGGCTAATTCAGATGCACTTAGAATATAATTATTTTTTATCAGTATTTTTATACTTTTAAAGTAGTACATAAGTGCACATTATTCTTAATTTAAATTGACAACCACTGTGTTACTTCTAGAATAGTATGTGGATGATCTTTGTGTCCCTCCAGGGAACTAGAGAGTCAGGTAAAACATCTTTGATGATATATATTGATTTTATTTGGAGGTAAGAGTTAAATACTTTTCATAAAAAGGACTAAACATAGGGAGAGTGGGAGGGGAATGCAAGAGGGAGGAGATATGGAGATGTATGTTTATGTATAGCTGATTCACTGTTATACAGCAGAAACTAACACACCATTGTAAAGCATTTATACTCCAATAAAGATGTTAAAAAATAAAATAAAATTTAAAAAAAGGGGCTAAACATATCATACATGCATTTCATTGAATATATCAAGAATAGTGGTATTAGTTTTAAGATTACATTTTTTTTTTTTTTTTTTTTTGTATTTTGGCTGCACCAGGTCTTAATTGCAGTATGCGGGCTCTTCTTCCTTGCAGCGTTCCGACTCTCAGTTGCGTCATGCATGCAGGATCTAGTTCCCCAACCAGGGATCGAACCCAGGCCCCTTGCATTGGGAGCATGGATTCTTACCCACTGGACCACCAGGGAAGTCCCAAGATTACATTATTTAATGGAATATTAAAAGCATTTTTTCCTTTTCACTACAGATTTCATATATATATATATATATATATATATATATATATATAATTTACTGACCTTGGCGTTATTCAAACTTGATTCAAAACTAGAAGAAATAAATTAATAGTTTTTAAGTTCATAAATGTGTGGCTTCTAGATGTGACCTGATAGAACACTCTAATTTTTCTCTAAAGATAATTGTTTTTAGAGATCAAATATTTTTCCAAATGTTCTATATTAGATCTCTAAAATTTTTGAACAAGTGACTTTTCAGGTGCTTGACATTAGTGAGAAAATTTTGAAAGTAGCTTTTCTGTAATCTTGAGTCAGTTCTGATCGAGCAGGGATTACTATGGATGCCAACACCATGGGAGCCCTGGGGACAAATCCTGCTGTGTGCTTGCTGACATCCACTGGATTTTCTTGGAAGTTAAGTCAGTCTTGATGAATATGAATTCTTCCCAAAAGAGCAAGACCTGCTTGTGCTCCAGGAGGCTGTTGGGACTGACTTTTCTTTCGGGGAAGTTTATAGGAGTCAAATTTTATGCCTTAAATACCCATTCTTTAGTCACTACCCCAAATACCAGCTTTTTCAGTAATCAGTACTCTACACTTGCAACCTTTTTTTTTTTCTTGAGCCAACTTTCACAGCTCTTTTTTTCTAAAACCATTCTCTTTTGCCTTTTGAAATCCTCATTCTGTGGGATAAAATTTTTATGTTCTTCTCCAAATCTCCCTACCTTAACTGAATCTTAGATAGCTCCAAAAAGACTGCATTCGTTGTAGGTCTTTTAGTTAATGTCACGCAT